>NW_027362763.1:15690958-15868458 GCF_046119375.1 Phyllobates terribilis | reverse complement strand
TTATATATATATATATATATATGGGGTACACAGCAGGACACGGGGTGTATATATATATATATATATATATATATATATATATGGGGTACACAGCAGGACACGGGGTGTATATATATATATGAGGTACACAGCAGGACACGGGGTGTATATATATATGGGTTACACAGCAGGACACGGGGTGTATATATATATGGGGTACACAGCAGGACACGGGGTGTATATATGTATATATGGGGTACACAGCAGGACACGGGGTGTATATATATATATGGGGTACACAGCAGGACACGGGGTGTATATATATATATATATATATGGGGTACACAGCAGGACACGGGGTGTATATATATATATGGGGTACACAGCAGGACACGGGGTGTATATATATATATGGGGTACACAGCAGGACACGGGGTGTATATATATATATGGGGTACACAGCAGGACACGGGGTGTATATATATATGGGGTACACAGCAGGACACGGGGTATATATATATGGGGTACACAGCAGGACACGGGGTATATATATATATATGGGGTACACAGCAGGACACGGGGTATATATATATATATATGGGGTACACAGCAGGACACGGGGTGTATATATATATATGGGGTACACAGCAGGACACGGGGTGTATATATATATATATCTGGGGTACACAGCAGGACACGGGGTGTGTATATATATATGTATATATATATGGGGTACACAGCAGGACACGGGGAGTATATATATATATATATAGGGTACACAGCAGGACACGGGGTGTATATATAGGGTACACAGCAGGACACGGGGTGTATATATATATATATATATATGGGGTACACAGCAGGACACGGGGTGTATATATATATATATATGGGGTACACAGCAGGACACGGGGTGTATATATATATATATATATATATGGGGTACACAGCAGGACACGGGGTGTATATATATATATATGGGGTACAGAGCAGGACACGGGGTGTATATATATATATATATATATATATATATGGGCTACACAGCAGGACACGGTGTGTATATATATATATGGGGTACACAGCAGGACACGGGGTATATATATATATGGGGTACACAGCAGGACACGGGGTGTATATATATATATATATATATATATATATATATATATATATATATATATATGGGGTACACAGCAGGACACGGGTGTGTATATATATATATATATATATATATGGGGTACACAGCAGGACACGGGGTATATATATATATATGGGGTACACAGCAGGACACGGGGTGTATATATATATATATGGGGTACACAGCAGGACACGGGGCATATATATATATATGGGGTACACAGCAGGACACGGGGTGTATATATATATATGTGGTACACAGCAGGACACGGGGTGTATATATATATATATGGGGTACACAGCAGGACACGGGGTGTATATATATATATGGGGTACACAGCAGGACACGGGGTGTATATATATATATATATATATATATGGGGTACACAGCAGGACACGGGGTGTATATATATATATATGGGGTACACAGCAGGACACGGGGTATATATATGGGGTACACAGCAGGACACGGGGTGTATATATATATATGGGGTACACAGCAGGACACGGGGTGTATATATATATATGGGGTACACAGCAGGACACGGGGTGTATATATATATATATATGGGGTACACAGCAGGACACGGGGTGTATATATATATGGGGTACACAGCAGGACACGGGGTGTATATATATATATATATATATGGGGTACACAGCAGGACACGGGGTGTATATATATATATATATATATGGGGTACACAGCAGGACACGGGGTGTATATATATATATATATGGGGTACACTGCAGTACACGGGGTGTATATATATATATATGGGGTACACAGCAGGACACGGGGTGTATATATATATATATGGGGTACACAGCAGGACACGGGGTGTGTATATATATATGGGGTACACAGCAGGACACGGGGTGTATATATATATGGGGTACACAGCAGGACACGGTGTGTATATATATATATATATATATATATATATATATATATATATGGGGTACACAGCAGGACACGGGGTGTATATGTATATATATATATATATATATATATATATATATATATATATATATGGGGTACACAGCAGGACACGGGGTGTATATATATATGGGGTACACAGCAGGACACGGGGTGTATATATATGGGGTACACAGCAGGACACGGGGTGTATATATATATATGGGGTACACAGCAGGACACGGGGTGTATATATATATATGGGGTACACAGCAGGACACGGGGTATATATATATGGGGTACACAGCAGGACACGGGGTGTATATATATATATATATATGGGGTACACAGCAGGACACGGGGTGTATATATATATATATATATATATATATATGGGGCACACAGCAGGACACGGGGTGTATATATATATATATATATATATGGGGCACACAGCAGGACACGGGGTGTATATATATATATGGGGTACACAGCAGGACACGGGGTGTATATATATAGGGTACGCAGCAGGACACGGGGTGTATATATATATATATATGGGGTACACAGCAGGACACGTGGGGTATATATATATATATATGGGGCACACAGCAGGACACGGGGGGTATATATATATATGGGGTACAGAGCAGGACACGGGGTGTATATATATATATGGGGTACACAGCAGGACACGGGGTGTATATATATATATATGGGGTACACAGCAGGACACGGGGTGTATATATATATATATGGGGTACACAGCAGGACACGGGGTGTATATATATATATGGGGTACACAGCAGGACACGGGGTGTATATATATATATATGGGGTACACAGCAGGACACGGGGTGTATATATATATATATGGGGTACACAGCAGGACACGGGGTGTATATATATATATATGGGGTACACAGCAGGACACGGGGTGTATATATATATATATATATATGGGGTACACAGCAGGACACGGGGTGTATATATATATGGGGTACACAGCAGGACACGGGGTATATATATATGGGGTACACAGCAGGACACGGGGTATATATATATATGGGGTACACAGCAGGACACGGGGTGTATATATATATATATATGGGGCACACAGCAGGACACGGGGTATATATATATATGCGGGGTACACAGCAGGACACGGGGTGTGTATGTATATATATATATATATATATATATATATATATATATATATATATATATATATATATATATATATATATATGGGGTACACAGCAGGACACGGGGTATATATATATGGGGTACAGAGCAGGACACGGGGTGTATATATATATATGGGGTACACAGCTGGGGGGTGTATATATATATATGGGGTACACAGCAGGACACGGGGTGTATATATATATATGGGGTACACAGCAGGACACGGGGTGTGTATATATATATGGGGTACACAGCAGGACACGGGGTGTATATATATATATGGGGTACACAGCAGGACACAGGGTGTATATATATATATATGGGGTACACAGCAGGACACAGGGTGTATATATATATATATATGGGGTACACAGCTGGGGGTGTATATATATATATATATATGGGGTACACAGCAGGACACGGGGTGTATATATATATATATATATATATATATATGGGGTACACAGCAGGACACGGGGTGTGTATATATATATATATATATATATGGGGTACACAGCAGGACACGGGGTGTATATATATATATATATGTGGTACACAGCAGGACACGGGGTGTGTATATATATATATATATATGGGGTACACAGCAGGACACGGGGTGTATATATATATATGGGGTACACAGCAGGACACGGGGTGTGTATATATATATATATATATATATATATATATATATATGGGGTACACAGCAGGACACGTGGTGTATATATATATATATGGGGCACACAGCAGGACACGGGGTGTATATATACATATGGGGTACACAGCAGGACACGGAGTGTATATATATATATATATGGGGTACACAGCAGGACACGTGGTGTATATATATATATATGGGGCACACAGCAGGACACGGGGTGTATATATATATATGGGGTACACAGCAGGACACGGGGTGTATATATATATATGGGGTACACAGCAGGACACGGGGTGTATATATATATATGGGGTACACAGCAGGACACGGGGTATATATATATATGGGGTACACAGCAGGACACGTGGTGTATATATATATATGGGGCACACAGCAGGACACGGGGTGTATATATATATATGGGGTACACAGCAGGACACGGGGTGTATATATATATATGGGGTACACAGCAGGACACGGGGTGTGTATATATATATGGGGTACACAGCAGGACACGGGGTGTATATATATATATGGGGTACAGAGCAGGACACGGGGTGTGTATATATATATGGGGTACACAGCAGGACACGGGGTGTATATATATATATGGGGTACAGAGCAGGACACGGGGTGTATATATATATATATATATATGGGGCACAGCAGGACACGGGGTGTATATATATATATGGGGTACACAGCAGGACACGGGGTGTATATATATATGGGGTACACAGCAGGACACGTGGTGTATATATATATATATATGGGGCACACATCAGGACACGGGGTGTATATATATATATATGGGGTACACAGCAGGACACGGGGTGTGTATATATATATATGGGGTACACAGCAGGACACGGGGTGTATATATATATGGGGTACACAGCAGGACACGGGGTGTATATATATATATATGGGGTACACAGCAGGACACGGGGTGTATATATATATATATGGGGTACACAGCAGGACACGGGGTGTATATATATATGGGGTACACAGCAGGACACGGGGTATATATATATATGGGGTACACAGCAGGACACGGGGTGTATATATATATATATATATATATATATATATATATATGGGGTACACAGCAGGACACGGGGTGTATATATATATATATGGGGTACACAGCAGGACACGGGGTGTATATATATATATATGGGGTACACAGCAGGACACGGAGTGTATATATATATATGGGGTACAGCAGGACACGGGGTATATATATATATATGGGGTACACAGCAGGACACGGGGTATATATATATATATATATATATGGGGTACACAGCAGGACACGGGGTATATATATATATGCGGGGTACACAGCAGGACACGGGGTGTGTATATATATATATATATATATATATATATATATATATATATATGGGGTACACAGCAGGACACGGGGTATATATATAAATGGGGTACAGAGCAGGACACGGGGTGTATATATATGGGGTACACAGCAGGACACGGGGTGTATATATATATATACATGGGGTACACAGCAGGACACGGGGTGTATATATATATATATGGGGTACACAGCAGGGGGGTGTATATATATATGGGGCACACAGC
Organism: Phyllobates terribilis; assembly: GCF_046119375.1. Classification (NCBI taxonomy): domain Eukaryota; kingdom Metazoa; phylum Chordata; class Amphibia; order Anura; family Dendrobatidae; genus Phyllobates; species Phyllobates terribilis. The sequence goes on along the minus strand of NW_027362763.1, from coordinate 15,862,972 downwards.
AGGACACGGGGTGTATGTATATATATATATATATATATATGGGGTACACAGCAGGACACGGGGTGTATGTATATATATATATATATGGGGCACACAGCAGGACACGGGGTGTATGTATATATATATATATATGGGGTACACAGCAGGACACGGGGTGTATATATATATGGGGTACACAGCAGGACACGGGGTGTATGTATATATATATATATGGGCCACACAGCAGGACACGGGGTGTATGTATATATATATATGGGGTACACAGCAGGACACGGGGTGTATATATATATATGGGGTACACAGCAGGACACGGAGTGTATATATATATATGGGGTACACAGCAGGACACGGGGTGTATATATATATATATATATATATATATGGGGAACACAGCAGGACACGGGGTGTATATATATATATATATATATATATATATGGGGTACACAGCAGGACACGGGGTATATATATATATATGGGGTACACAGCAGGACACGGGGTGTATATATATATATATGGGGTACACAGCAGGACACGGGGTGTATGTATATATATATATATATGGGCCACACAGCAGGACACGGGGTGTATGTATATATATATATATATATATGGGGTACACAGCAGGACACGGGGTGTATATATATATATGGGGTACACAGCAGGACACGGAGTGTATATATATATATGGGGTACACAGCAGGACACGGGGTGTATATATATATATATATATATATATATATATATGGGGAACACAGCAGGACACGGGGTGTATATATATATATGGGGTACACAGCAGGACACGGGGTATATATATATATGGGGTACACAGCAGGACACGGGGTATATATATATATATATGGGGTACACAGCAGGACACGGGGTATATATATATATATATATGGGGTACACAGCAGGACACGGGGTGTATATATATATATGGGGTACACAGCAGGACACGGGGTATATATATATATATGGGGTACACAGCAGGACACGGGGTGTATATATATATATATATATATATATAAGGGGTACACAGCAGGATACGGGGTGTGTATATATATATATATATAAGGGGTACACAGCAGGACACGGGGTGTATATATATATATATGGGGCACACAGCAGGACACGGGGTGTATATATATATATATGGGGTACACAGCAGGACACGGGGTGTATATATATATATATGGGGTACACAGCAGGACACGGGGTATATATATATATATGGGGTACACAGCAGGACACGGGGTGTATATATATATATATGGGGTACACAGCAGGACACGGGGTATATATATATATATATATGGGGTACACAGCAGGACACGGGGTGTATATATATATATAAGGGGTACACAGCAGGACACGGGGTGTATATATACATGGGGTACACAGCAGGACACGGTGTGCATATATATATATGGGGTACACAGCAGGACACGGGGTGTATATATATATATATATATATATGGGGTACACAGCTGGGGGGTGTATATATATATATATATATATATATATATATATATGGGGTACACAGCAGGACACGGGGTGTATATATATATATATATATATATGGGGTACACAGCAGGACACGGGGTGTATATATATATATATGGGGTACACAGCAGGACACGGGGTGTGTATATATATATGGGGTACACAGCAGGACACGGGGTGTATATATATATATGGGGTACACAGCAGGACACGGGGTATATATATATATATATATGGGGTACACAGCAGGACACGGGGTGTATATATATATGGGGTACACAGCAGGACACGGGGTGTATATATATATATATGGGGTACACAGCAGGACACGGGGTGTATATATATATATATGGGGTACACAGCAGGACACGGGGTATATATATATATATATATATGGGGTACACAGCAGGACACGGGGTATATATATATATATATGGGGTACACAGCAGGACACGGGGTATATATATATATATATGGGGTACACAGCAGGACACGGGGTATATATATATATATATGGGGTACACAGCAGGACACGGGGTGTATATATATATATATGGGGTACACAGCAGGACACGGGGTGTATATATATATATATATATATATATATATATATATATATATATGGGGTACACAGCAGGACACGGGGTGTATATATATATATGGGGTACACTGCAGTACACGGGGTGTATATATATATGGGGTACACAGCAGGACACGGGGTGTGTATATATATATGGGGTACACAGCAGGACACGGGGTGTATATATATATATATGGGGTACACAGCAGGACACGGGGTATATATATATATATGGGGTACACAGCAGGACACGGGGTGTATATATATATGGGGTACACAGCAGGACATGGGGTGTATATATATATATATATATATATATATATATATATATATATAGTCATATGAAAAACTTTGGGCACCCCTATTAATCTTAAGCTTAATGTTTTATAAAAATTGGTGTTTTTGCAGCAGCTATTTCAGTTTGATATATGTAATAACTGTTGGACACAGTAATGTTTCTGCCTTGAAATGAGGTTTATTGTACTAAAAGAAAATGTGCAATCTGCATTCAAACAAAATTTGACAGGTGCATAAGTATGGGCACCTCACCAGAAAAGTGACATTAATATTTAGTAGATCCTCCTTTTGCCTCTAGTCGCTTCCTGTAGCTTTTAATGAGTTCCTGGATCCTGGATGAAGGTATTTTTGACCATTCCTCTTTACAAAACAATTCCAGTTCCTGTAAGTTTGATGGTCGCCGAGCATGGACAGCCCTCTTCAAATGATCCCACAGATGTTCAATGATATTCAGGTCTGGGGACTGGGATGGCCATTCCAGAACATTGTAATTGTTCCTCTGCATGAATGCCTGAGTAGATTTGGAGCGGTGTTTTGGATCATTGTCTTGCTGAAAGATCCATCCCCTGCGTAACTTCAACTTTGTCACTGATTCTTGAACATTATTGTCAAGAATCTGTTGATACTGAGTGGAATCCATGCGTCCCTCAACTTTAGCAAGATTCCCGGTGCCGGCATTGGCCACACAGCCCCAAAGTATGATGGAACCTCCACCAAATTTTAGTGTGGGTAGCAAGTGTTTTTCTTGGAATGCTGTGTTTTTTTGCCGCCATACATAACGCCTTTTTGTATGACCAAACAACTCAATCTTGGTTTCATCAGTCCACAGGACCTTCTTCCAAAAAGAAATTGGCTTCCCCAAATGTGCTTTTGCATACCTCAGCCGACTCTGTTTGTGGCGTGCTTGCAGAAGCGGCTTCTTTCGCATCACTCTCCCATACAGCTTCTCCTTGTGCAAAGTGCGTTGTATAGTTGACCGATGCACAGTGACACCATCTGCAGCAAGTTGATGCTGCAGCTCTCTGGAGGTGGTCTGAGGATTGTCCTTGACTGATTTCACCATTCTTCTTCTCTGCCTTTCTGATGTTTTTCTTGGCCTGCCACTTCTGGCCTTAACAAGAACTGTCCCTGTGTTCTTCCATTTCCTTACTATGTTCCTCTCAGTGGAAACTGACAGGTTAAATCTCTGAGACAGCTTTTTGTATCCTTCCCCTGAACAACTATGTTGAATAATCTTTGTTTTCAGATCATTTGACAGTTGTTTTGAGGAGCCCATGATGCCACTCTTCAGAGGAGATTCAAACAGGAGAACAACTTGCAAGTGGCCACTTTAAGCAGCTTTTCTCATGATTGCATACACCTGGCTATGAAGTTCAAAGCTCAATGAGGTTACAAACCCCAAAGAAGTGCTTTAGCAAGTCAGTAAAAAGTAGGTAGGAGTATTTAAAACAAGAAAATGATAAGGGTGCCCATACTTATGCACCTGTCAAATTTTGTTTGAATGCAGATTGCACATTTTCTGTTAGTACAATAAATCCATTTCAAGGCAGAAACATTACTGTGTCCAACAGTTATTACATATATCAAACTGAAATAGCTGCTGCAAAAACACCAATTTTTATAAAACATTAAGCTTAAGATTAATAGGGGTGCCCAAACTTTTTCATATAACTGTATATATGGGGTACACAGCAGGACATGGGGTGTATATATATATATATGGGGTACACAGCAGGACATGGGGTGTGTGTATATATATATATATATGGGGTACACAGCTGGACACGGGGTGTATATATATATATATATGGGGTACACAGCTGGACACGGGGTGTATATATATATATGGGGTACACAGCAGGACACGGGGTGTATATATATATATGGGGTACACAGCAGGACACGGGGTGTACATATATATGTGGGGTACACAGCAGGACACGGGGTGTATATATATATATATGTGGGGTACACAGCAGGACACGGGGTATATATATATATATATGGGGTACACAGCAGGACACGGGGTATATATATATATATATGGGGTACACAGCAGGACACGGGGTGTATATATATATATGGGGTACACAGCAGGACACGGGGTGTGTATATATATATATGGGGTACACAGCAGGACACGGGGTATATATATATATATGGGGTACACAGCAGGACACGGGGTATATATATATATATATATGAGGTACACAGCAGGACACGGGGTGTATATATATATATGGGGTACACAGCAGGACATGGGGTGTATATATATATGGGGTACACAGCAGGACATGGGGTGTGTATATATATATATATATATATATATATGGGGTACACAGCAGGACACGGGGTGTGTATATATATATATGGGGTACACAGCTGGACACGGGGTGTATATATATATATATATATATATATATATATGGGGTACACAGCAGGACACGGGGTGTATATATATATATGGGGTACACAGCAGGACACGGGGTGTGTATATATATATATATGGGGTACACAGCAGGACACGGGGTATATATATATGGGGTACACAGCAGGACATGGGGTGTATATATATATATGGGGTACACAGCAGGACACGGGGTGTATATATATATATGGGGTACACAGCAGGACACGGGGTATATATATATATATGGGGTACACAGCAGGACATGGGGTGTATATATATATGGGGTACACAGCAGGACACGGGGTGTGTATATATATATGGGGTACACAGCAGGACACGGGGTGTGTATATATATATATATGGGGTACACAGCAGGACACGGGGTGTATATATATATATATGGGGTACACAGCAGGACACGGGGTGTATATATATATGGGGTACACAGGACACGGGGTGTATATATATATGGGGTACACAGGACACGGGGTGTATATATATATATGGGGTACACAGCAGGACACGGGGTGTATATATATATGGGGTACACAGTAGGACATGGGGTGTATATATATATATGGAGCACACAGCAGGACACGGGGTGTATATATATATATATATATATATATATATATATATATGGTACACAGCAGGACACGGGGTATATATATATGGGGTACACAGCAGGACACGGGGTGTATATATATATGGGGTACAGAGCAGGACACTGGGTGTATATATATATATGGGGTACACAGCAGGACACGGGGTGTATATATATATATATATATATGGGGTACACAGCAGGACACGGGGTGTATATATATATGGGGTACACAGCAGGACATGGGGTGTATATATATATGGGGTACACAGCAGGACATGGGGTGTATATATATATATATATGGGGTACACAGCAGGACACGGGGTATATATATATATGGGGTACACAGCAGGACATGGGGTGTATATATATATATGGGGTACACAGCAGGACACGGGGTGTATATATATATATGGGGTACACAGCAGGACACGGGGTGTATATATATATATGGGGTACACAGCAGGACATGGGGTGTATATATATATGGGGTACACAGCAGGACATGGGGTGTATATATATATATATATATATATATATATATGGTACACAGCAGGACACGGGGTGTGTATATATATATATGGGGTACACAGCAGGACACGGGGTGTATATATATATATGGGGTACACAGCAGGACACGGGGTGTATATATATATATATGGGGTACACAGCAGGACACGGGGTGTATATATATATATGGGGTACACAGCAGGACACGGGGTGTATATATATATATGGGGTACACAGCAGGACACGGGGTGTATATATATATATATGGGGTACACAGCAGGACATGGGGTGTGTGTATATATATATATATATATATATATATATATATATATATGGGGTACACAGCTGGACACGGGGTGTATATATATATATATATATATGGTACACAGCTGGACACGGGGTGTATATATATATATATGGGGTACACAGCAGGACACGGGGTGTATATATATATATGGGGTACACAGCAGGACACGGGGTGTACATATATATGTGGGGTACACAGCAGGACACGGGGTGTATATATATATATGTGGGGTACACAGCAGGACACGGGGTGTATATATATATATATGTGGGGTACACAGCAGGACACGGGGTGTATATATATATATATGGGGTACACAGCAGGACACGGGGTGTATATATATATATGGGGTACACAGCAGGACACGTGGTGTATATATATATATATGGGGTACACAGCAGGACACGGGGTGTATATATATATATGGGGTACACAGCAGGACACGGGGTGTATATATATATATGGGGTACACAGCAGGACATGGGGTGTATATATATATGGGGTACACAGCAGGACATGGGGTGTATATATATATATATATATATATATATATATATATATATATATATATATATATATGGTACACAGCAGGACACGGGGTGTGTATATATATATATGGGGTACACAGCAGGACACGGGGTGTATATATATATATATGGGGTACACAGCAGGACACGGGGTGTACATATATATATGGGGTACACAGCAGGACACGGGGTGTATATATATATGGGGTACACAGGACACGGGGTGTATATATATATATGGGGTACACAGCAGGACACGGGGTGTATATATATATGGGGTACACAGCAGGACACGTGGTGTGTATATATATATATATATATATGGGGTACACAGCAGGACACGGGGTGTATATATATATATATATATGGGGTACACAGCAGGACACGGGGTGTATATATATATATGGGGTACACAGCAGGACACGGGGTGTATATATATATATGGGGTACACAGCAGGACACGGGGTGTATATATATATATATATGGGGTACACAGCAGGACACGGGGTATATATATATATATGGGGTACACAGCAGGACACGGGGTGTATATATATATATATGGGGTACACAGCAGGACACGGGGTGTATATATATATGGGGTACACAGGACACGGGGTGTATATATATATGGGGTACACAGGACACGGGGTGTATATATATATGGGGTACACAGGACACGGGGTGTATATATATATATATATGGGGTACACAGCAGGACACGGGGTGTATATATATATATGGGGTACGCAGCAGGACACGGGGTGTGTATATATATATATATATATATTTGGGGTACACAGCAGGACACGGGGTGTGTATATATATGGGGTACACAGCAGGACACGGGGTATATATATATGGGGTACACAGCAGGACACGGGGTATATATATATATATATATATGGGGTACACAGCAGGACACGGGGTGTGTATATATATATGGGGTACACAGCAGGACACGGGGTGTATATATATATATGGGGTACACAGCAGGACACGGGGTGTGTATATATATATGGGGTACACAGCAGGACACGGGGTATATATATATATATGGGGTACACAGCAGGACACGGGGTGTATATATATATGGGGTACACAGCAGGACACGGGGTGTATATATATATATGGGGTACACAGCAGGACACGGGGTGTATATATATATATGGGGTACACAGCAGGACATGGGGTGTGTATATATATATATATGGGGTACACAGCAGGACACGGGGTGTATATATATATATGGGATACACAGCAGGACACGGGGTGTGTATATATATATGGGATACACAGCAGGACACGGGGTATATATATATATATATGGGGTACACAGCAGGACACGGGGTGTATATATATATATATGGGATACACAGCAGGACACGGGGTGTATATATATATATATGGGATACACAGCAGGACACGGGGTGTATATATATATATATATGGGGTACACAGCAGGACACGGGGTGTATATATATATATATGGGGTACACAGCAGGACACGGGGTGTATATATATATATGGGGTACACAGCAGGACACGGGGTGTATATATATATATGGGGTACACAGCAGGACATGGGGTGTGTATATATATATATATGGGGTACACAGCAGGACACGGGGTGTATATATATATATGGGATACACAGCAGGACACGGGGTGTATATATATATATATATATATGGGGTACACAGCAGGACACGGGGTATATATATATATATATGGGGTACACAGCAGGACACGGGGTGTATATATATATATGGGGTACACAGCAGGACACGGGGTGTATATATATATGGGGTACACAGCAGGACACGGGGTGTATATATATATATATGGGGTACACAGCAGGACACGGGGTATATATATATATATATGGGGTACACAGCAGGACACGGGGTGTATATATATATATGGGGTACACAGCAGGACACGGGGTGTATATATATATATATATATATATGGGGTACACAGCAGGACACGGGGTGTATATATATATATATGGGGTACACAGCAGGACACGGGGTGTATATATATATATATATGGGGTACACTGCAGGACACGGGGTGTATATATATATGGGGTACACAGCAGGACACGGGGTGTGTATATATATATATGGGGTACACAGCAGGACACGGGGTATATATATATATATGGGGTACACAGCAGGACACGGGGTGTATATATATATATATGGGGTACACAGCAGGACACGGGGTATATATATATATATATGGGGTACACAGCAGGACACGGGGTGTATATATATATATATATATGGGGTACACAGCAGGACATGGGGTGTATATATATATATATGGGGTACACAGCAGGACATGGGGTGTATATATATATATATATATATATATATATATATATATATGGGGTACACAGCAGGACACGGGGTGTATATATATATATATATATATGGGGTACACAGCAGGACACGGGGTGTGTATATATATATATATATATATATATATATGGGGTACAAAGCAGGACACGGGGTGTATATATATATATGGGGTACACAGCAGGACACGGGGTATATATATATATGGGGTACACAGCAGGACACGGGGTGTATATATATATATATATATATGGGGTACACAGCAGGACACGTGGTGTATATATATATATATGGGGTACACAGCAGGACACGGGGTGTATATATATATGGGGTACACAGCAGGACACGGGGTGTATATATATATATATATATATATATATGGGGTACACAGCAGGACACGGGGTGTATATATATATATATATGGGGTACACAGCAGGACATGGGGTGTATATATATATATATATGGGGTACACAGCAGGACATGGGGTGTATATATATATATATGGGGTACACAGCAGGACACGGGGTATATATATATATATATATATATATATATATATATATATATATATATGGGGTACACAGCAGGACACGGGGTGTATATATATATATATGGGGTACACAGCAGGACACGGGGTATATATATATATATATATATATGGGGTACACAGCAGGACACGGGGTGTATATATATATGGGGTACACAGCAGGACACGGGGTGTATATATATATATGGGGTACACAGCAGGACATGGGGTATATATATATGGGGTACACAGCAGGACACGGGGTGTATATATATATATGGGATACACAGCAGGACACGGGGTGTATATATATATATATGGGGTACACAGCAGGACACGGGGTGTATATATATATGGGGTACACAGCAGGACACGGGGTGTATATATATATATATATGGGGTACACAGCAGGACACGGGGTGTATATATATATATATGGGGTACACAGCAGGACACGGGGTGTATATATATATATGGGATACACAGCAGGACACGGGGTGTATATATATATATATGGGGTACACAGCAGGACACGGGGTGTATATATATATGGGGTACACAGCAGGACATGGGGTGTGTATATATATATATATGGGGTACACAGCAGGACACGGGGTGTATATATATATATATGGGGTACACAGCAGGACACGGGGTGTATATATATATATGGGATACACAGCAGGACACGGGGTGTATATATATATATATGGGGTACACAGCAGGACACGGGGTGTATATATATATATATATGGGGTACACAGCAGGACATGGGGTGTGTATATATATATATATATGGGGTACACAGCAGGACACGGGGTGTATATATATATGGGATACACAGCAGGACATGGGGTGTGTATATATATATGGGATACACAGCAGGACATGGGGTGTATATATATATATATGGGGTACACAGCAGGACACGGGGTGTATATATATATATATATATATGGGGTACACAGCAGGACACGGGGTGTATATATATATATATGGGGTACACAGCAGGACACGGGGTGTATATATATATATATATATGGGGTACACAGCAGGACACGGGGTGTGTATATATATATATATATATGGGGTACACAGCAGGACACGGGGTGTATATATATATATATGGGGTACACAGCAGGACACGGGGTATATATATATATATATATGGGATACACAGCAGGACATGGGGTGTGTATATATATATATATGGGGTACACAGCAGGACACGGGGTGTATATATATATATATATGGGGTACACAGCAGGACACGGGGTGTATATATATATGGGGTACACAGCAGGACACGGGGTGTATATATATATATATATGGGGTACACAGCAGGACACGGGGTGTATATATATATATATGGGGTACACAGCAGGACACGGGGTGTATATATATATATGGGGTACACAGCAGGACACGGGGTGTATATATATATATATATGGGGTACACAGCAGGACACGGGGTGTATATATATATATGGGGTACACAGCAGGACACGGGGTATATATATATATATATATATATATATATGGGGTACACAGCAGGACACGGGGTGTATATATATATGGGGTACACAGCAGGACACGGGGTGTATATATATATATATATATGGGGTACACAGCAGGACACGGGGTGTATATATATATGGGGTACACAGCAGGACACGGGGTGTATATATATATATATATGGGGTACACAGCAGGACACGGGGTGTATATATATATATATGGGGTACACAGCAGGACACGGGGTGTATATATATATATGGGGTACACAGCAGGACACGGGGTGTATATATATATATATATGGGGTACACAGCAGGACACGGGGTGTATATATATATATGGGGTACACAGCAGGACACGGGGTGTATATATATATATATATATATATATGGGGTACACAGCAGGACACGGGGTGTATATATATATATATGGGGTACACAGCAGGACACGGGGTGTATATATATATATATATGGGGTACACAGCAGGACACGGGGTGTATATATATATATATATGGGGCACACAGCAGGACACGGGGTGTATATATATATATATATGGGGTACACAGCAGGACATGGGGTGTATATATATATATATGGGGCACACAGCAGGACACGGGGTGTATATATATATATATATGGGGCACACAGCAGGACACGGGGTGTATATATATATATATATATGGGGTACACAGCAGGACACGGGGTGTATATATATATATATATGGGGTACACAGCAGGACACGGGGTGTATATATATATATATGGGGCACACAGCAGGACACGGGGTGTATATATATATATATATATATATGGGGTACACAGCAGGACACGGGGTGTATATATATATATATATATATGGGGTACACAGCAGGACATGGGGTGTATATATATATATATGGGGTACACAGCAGGACACGGGGTGTATATATATATATGGGGTACACAGCAGGACATGGGGTGTATATATATATATATATATATGGGGTACACAGCAGGACACGGGGTGTATATATATATATATGGGGCACACAGCAGGACACGGGGTGTATATATATATATGGGGTACACAGCAGGACACGGGGTGTATATATATATATGGGGTACACAGCAGGACACGGGGTGTATATATATATATGGGGTACACAGCAGGACACGGGGTGTATATATATATATATGGGGTACACAGCAGGACACGGGGTGTATATATATATATGGGGTACACAGCAGGACACGGGGTATATATATATATATGGGGTACACAGCAGGACACGGGGTGTATATATATATATGGGGTACACAGCAGGACACGGGGTGTGTATATATATATGGGGTACACAGCAGGACACGGGGTATATATATATATGGGGTACACAGCAGGACACGGGGTGTATATATATATATATATGGGGTACACAGCAGGACACGGGGTATATATATATATATGGGGTACACAGCAGGACACGGGGTGTATATATATATATGGGGTACACAGCAGGACACGGGGTGTATATATATATATGGGGTACACAGCAGGACACGGGGTGTATATATATATATATGGGGTAGACAGCAGGACACGGGGTGTATATATATATATGGGGTACACAGCAGGACACGGGGTGTATATATATATATATATATATATATATGGGGTACACAGCTGGGGGGTGTACATATATATCACGGCCGCGCTTACATTTCACCGGTTGGGGGTTGGCCTGCTTCCTCCGCGGCATGGCTCCTCCCTCCCCGGTACTTCCGGAGCCGCTCTCGGTATTTCCGGTTCAGAGCATCCCTCAGCTCTGCCTCATGTGTTTCCGGTCGGAGAACAAGCGGACACGTCACATCCGGCTTCTGCCGCATATTTCCGCTGGTGTCGCTGGGAATGCCGGGAGATGTAGTCCCCTTGTTTTCCCTCTCATCACCATGGCAACAGCTGCCATAACAACAGCCTGATACTCGGCCATAGACTTATGTGTTGTTAGGTGGACACATCCTCTCGTCATAGCTGTGCTGTGACGTCACTCTTTCATCTCAGAACTCCCCCCTCTGCAAATGTCTGTGTCCGCCACATCCACCTCCAGGAGGAAGAAACATCATGGAAGGTCTTATCCATGATTGCGAGGAGAGGACGGCGTGGGGGGGGGTGTTATATAGGAAGGGGACGATGGGGCCGGACGTCACACTCCGGGGGGCGATGGGGCCGGACGTCACACTCCGGGGGGCGATGGGGCCGGACGTCACACACCGGGGGAGGCGATGGGGCCGGACGTCACACACCGGGGGAGGCGATGGGGCCGGACGTCACACACCGGGGGAGGCGATGGGGCCGGACGTCACACACCGGGGGGAGGCGATGGGGCCGGACGTCACACACCGGGGGAGGCGATGGGGCCGGACGTCACACACCGGGGGGAGGCGATGGGGCCGGACGTCACACACCGGGGGGAGGCGATGGGGCCGGACGTCACACACCGGGGGAGGCGATGGGGCCGGACGTCACACACCGGGGGAGGCGATGGGGCCGAACGTCACACACCGGCGGGGCGATGGGGCCGAACGTCACACACCGGCGGGGCGATGGGGCCGGACGTCACACACCGGCGGGGCGATGGGGCCGGACGTCACACACCGGCGGGGCGATGGGACCGGACGTCACACACCGGCGGGGCGATGGTACCGGACGTCACACACCGGCGGGGCGATGGGACCGGACGTCACACACCGGGGGGGGGGGGCGATGGGGCCGGACGTCACACACCGGGGGGGGGGCGATGGGGCCGGACGTCACACACCAGGAGGCGATGGTGCCGGACGTTATACACCGGGTGGAAGATAGGGCCGGATGTCACACATTGGGGGGGCGATGGGGCCGGACGTCATACACCGGGGGGAAGAGAGGGCCGGATGTCACACACTAGGAGGCGATGGGGCTGGACGTCACACACCAGGGGGGCGATGGGGCCGGACGTCACACACCAGGAGGCGATGGGGCAGGACGTTACACACTGGAGGGCGATGGGGCCGGACATCACACTCTAGTAGGCGATGGTGCCGGACGTTATACACCGGGGGGGCGATGGGGCTGGATGTCACACACCAGGAGGCGATGGGGCTGGACGTTATACACCCGGGGGGGCGATGGAGCCAGACGTCACACTCTGCGGGGGCGATGGGGACGGACTTTATACACAGAGGGGGCGATGGGGCCGGACGTCATACACCAGGAGGCGATGGGGCAGGATGTTACACACTGGAGGGCGATGGGGCCGGACGTCACACACAGGGTGGCGATGGGGCCGGGCGTCACACTCTGGGGGGCGATGGGGCTGGACGTCACACACCGGAGGGCGATGGGGCCGGACGTTACACACCGGAGGGCGATGGGGCCGGACGTTACACACCGGAGGGCGATGGGGCCGGACATCATACACCAGGAGGCGATGGGGCAGGATGTTACACACAGGGGGGCGATGGAGCCGGACGTCACACACAGGGGCCGGACGTCACACACCAGGGGGCGGCGGGGCCGGACGTCACACACCGGGGGGCGGCGGGGCCGGACGTCACACACCGGGGGGCGGCGGGGCCGGACGTCACACACCGGAGGGCGACGGGGCAGGACGTCACACACCAGGAGGCGATGGGGCAGGACGTTACACACTGGAGGGCGATGGGTCCGGACGTCACACACCAGGAGGCGATGGGGCCGGACGTCACACACTGCGGGCGCGATGGGTCCGGACGTTATACACAGGGGGGCGATGGGGCCGGACATCACACTCTAGTAGGTGATGGTGCCGGACGTTATACACCGGGGGGGCGATGGGGCCAGATGTCACACACCAGGAGGCGATGGGGTCGGACGTCACACACTGGGGGGGCGATGGGGCCGGACGTTATATACCGGGGGGAAGATGGGGCCGGACGTCACACACCAGGAGGCGATGGTGCCGGACATTATACACCGGGGGGGGGGGCGATGGGGCCGGACGTCACACACCAGGAGGTAATGGGGCCTGATGTCACACATCGGGGGGTTGATGGGGCCGGACGTTATACACCATGGGGACGATGGAACCAAATGTCACACACCAGGAGGCGATGGGGCCAGACGTCACACACCGGGGGGCGATGGGGCCGGACGTCACACACCGGGGGGTGATGGGGCCGGACGTCACACACCGGGAGGCGATGGGGCAGGACGTTAACACACCAGGGGGACGATGGGGCGGGATGTTAACACACCGGAGGGCGATGGGGCCGGACGTCACACACCGGAGGGAGATGGGGCCGGATGTCACACACTGGAGGGCGACGGGGCAGGACGTCACACACTGGGGCCGGACGTCACACACCAGGGGGCGATGAGGCCGGACATCATACACCAGGAGGCGATGGGGCAGGATGTTACACACTGGAGGGCGATGGGTCCGGACGTCACATACCAGGAGGCGATGGGGCCGGACGTCACACACTGCGGGCGCGATGGGTCCGGACGTTATACACCGGGGGGCGATGGGGCCGGACGTCACACTCTAGTAGGCGATGGTGCCAGACGTTATACACCGGGGGGGCGATGGGGCCAGATGTCACACACCAGGAGGCGATGGGGTCGGACGTCACACACTGGGGGGGCGATGGGGCCGGACGTTATATACCGGGGGGGAAGATGGGGCCGGACGTCACACACCTGGAGGTAATGGGGCCTGACGTCACACACCGGGGGGGGTTGATGGGTCCGGACGTTATACACCATGGGGACGATGGAACCGAATGTCACACACCAGGAGGCGATGAGGCAGGATGTTACACACCGGGGGGGCGATGGGGCGAGATGTTACACACCAGGGGGTGATGGCGTCGGACGTCACACATTGGAGGGTGATGGGGCCGGACGTCACACTCTTGGGGGCGATGGGGACGGACGTCACACACCGGGGGCAATTGGGTTGGACGTCACACACCGGGGGGCGATGGGACTGGACATCACACACCGGAAAGGCGATGAGGCCGGACGTCACACACCGGGGGGACGATGGGGCCGGACGTCACACACCGGGGGGGACGATGGGGCCGGAGGTTATACACTGGGGGGGACGATGGGGCCGGAGGTTATACACCGGGGGGCGATGGGGCCGGACGTTATACACAAGGGGGACGATGGAACCGAATGTCACACACCAGGAGGCGATGGGGCAGGACGTTACACACCAGGGGGGGGGGGCGATGGGGCGGGACGTTACACACCGAGGGGAGATGAGGCCGGACGTTTTACACTGGGCCAGACGTTATACAGCGGGGGGCGATGAGGCCGGATGTCACACGCCATGGGGCCTGACGTCACACACCGGGGGGCGATGGGGCCAGATGTCACACACCAGGGGCCAATGGGGCCGGACGTTACACAGCGGGGGGTAATGGGGCCGGATGTCTCACATCGGGGGGCGATGGGGCCGGATGTCACACACCAGGGGGCCATGTGGCCTGTTGTCACACACCGGGGGGCGATGGGGCCGGATATCACACACCAGGGGGCGATGGGGCCGGATGTCACACACCAGGGGGCGATGGGGCCGGACGTTACACACCAGGGGGCGATGGGGCCGGACGTTACACTCCGGGGGGCGATTGGGCCGATGTTATACACTGGGAGGCGATGGGGCCAGAAGTTACACACTGGGGGGCGACAGGGTCGGACGTCACACACTGGGGGGCAATGGGGCCGGATGTTACACACTGGGGGGGGGGGAATGGGGACGGACGTTACACACGGGGGGGGGGGGAATGGGGCCGGATGTTACACACTGGGGGGGGGGATGGGGACGGACGTTACACACAGGGGGGGGGGCGATGGGGCCGGATATTACACACCGAGGGTCGATGGGGCCAGACGTTACACACTGGGGGGCGATGGGGACGAACATTACACCCGAGGGGGGCAGTGGGTCCTGATGTTACACATCGGGGGGCGATGGAGTCTTCTATCCAGATAGCGTCATTATTATTATTACAAATACGACCACATCACGATTAGCTCCTATCTATGTGCAGTTCAGACCGGGGCCCTGTGGTGCCGCCTGCCGAGCCCTTCAGTCCTGCTTAGGTTTTCCACACCAATGCACCATCCACTTTGGAGACACAGAGCACTTTTTTATCGTGATCTAAGGTGTCTTCTGGGGAACACTGTCAAAGGTCAGGGACAGTTTCATTAGACCCTCCCAGCGCCCAGGCCCTTATGCGCAGGGTTGTCTGGCAAGGAGGGAAACGTTTTTGAAGATGCTGAGGGAGTACCTTGCCGACCGTACCAGCATCATCCGTGATTCCTCTGTGCCGTACAATTATTGGGTATCCACGCTGGACACGTGGCATGAACTGGCTCTCTACGCCTTGGAGGTCCTGGCCTGCCCTGCCGCTAGCGTTTTGTCAGAGCGGGTGTTTAGTGCCGCTGGTGGTATTATAACCGATAGGCGCATCCGCCTGTCAACTGAAAATGCTGACAGGCTGGTTCTTATAAAAATGAACAAGGACTGGATTGGGCCAGACTTCTCAACACCACCGAATGATAGCAGCAGAACATAAAGCCAATTAAAATGTAGTGTCGTCTCAAAATCTTTAGAGAGTCATCATGCGATCCTCGCTCTTCATTTTTCCGGGGTGTGAACGATGCCCTCCTTCATAATTTTTGCAGGATGTGTATGAGGCCTACCTCCACAATTCTCTTACATATATATGTATACCCCCATGGTTGAGTCTTCCAGCATGACAATAACCCAAAATACATAGCAAGGGCAACTAAGGAGCGGCTCCCTAAGAAGCATTTCCAGTTCCTGGAGTGGCCTAGCCAGTCTCCAGCCCTGAGCCCAATAGAAAATCTTTGGAGGGAGATGAAACTCAATGTTGCCCAGTGACAGCCCCGAAGCCTGAAAGATCTGGAGAAGATCTGAATGGAGGAGTGGGCCAAAATCCCTGCTGCAGTGTGTGCAAACCTGGTCAAGAACTACAGGAAATGTCTGACCTCTGTAACTGTAACAACGGTTTCTGGACCAAATATTAAGTTCTGTTTCTCTATTGTATCAAATACTTTTTTATGCAATAAAATGTCAATAAATTATGTAAAAATCCTACAATGTGATTTTATGGTTTTTATTCTTAGATTCTGTCTCTCACAGTTGAAGTGACCTACGATAAAAATTACAGACCTCTCCATTCTTTATAAGGGGGAAAACTTGCAAAATCGGCAGAGTATCAAATACTTATTTTCCCCACTGTAGGTAAAGGAGTAAAGCAAAAAAACATGAAAATATTCAACCTTCAATAAAAAGAACAATCTCACCCATCGTTGTTCACTCTTGGGAGGTTAGTCTTAGATCTCTCGCTCTCATCATGCGGGACTTCAAAATCCCCATTGATAATCTGCTCCGTTTGCCACTCATCTTCTTTCTCTAACCTCCTCTCTCGGCCTTTCACAGCTACTAACTCTCCTTCGATGAGGACGGGAATACACTAGATAATTGCGTCACATGATCTAGACTGTATGCTTCTCTTGATACATCCCAGAATTGTATTTGCCTTTTTTGCTGCTGCATCACACTGTTGACTCATGTTCAGTCTATGATCTATTATTCCTCCCATTCTGTAGATATCATTTTAGCATTTCTTACCCAGATGTAAAATCTTCCATTTCTCCTTGTTAAATACCATTCTACATGCCGTTTAATAATTTGTTCAATGATCTTTCCTTGTATAGAAGCAAGGCTCACTGGCCTGTAATCTCCTGGCTCCATTTGCTTTCCTTTTTTGAAGATTGGAAAAGGACAAATGTTGTCCCAATCTTCCGAGACTGCTCCTGTTCTCCAAGAATTTTCAAAGATTCTGGCTGGTGGTTATGCCATTTCCTCTGCACTCTCTTTCAGAAACCTAGAATGTAATTCATCTGGACCATGAGATTTAAGTTCATTTTAATTAGCTAAGTGTTCCCTTACCCCCTTCTCAACATCATTTTTGACCACTTCATCCTCTTCATCTTGTAAGCACCTTTGACTTTCTTTTGATTTGACATACCCCCAAAATCCTTTTTATTGCTTTTGGTCTCCCTTGCAAGCCTCACTTCATTACTGGCTTTAGCTCTTCTAACGCTTGCCCTGCATTCCCTGCAGACAGAATTATATTCTTCTTTGGATATTCCCCCTTTTTTCCATTTAATATACATTTCTTTTTTCCTTTTTATCCAGTGTTTAAGTTCTGTGTTCATCCACTCTGGTCTCTTTAAATGCTTCTAATTCTCCCTTCTTTTCGGGATTCTTACCGATTGTGCAGTGAAAATTTCATTTAGCAAAATCTCCCATCCTTCTTAACATTTCTGTCCTTTAGAACATCCAGCCATTGGACCTTTCCAACCCTCTTTCTGAGTCCATTAAAATCTGCCTTTCTGAAGTCCAACCTGAAAGTCTGAGTCCTTGCAGGTCTTCCTCCTCTAGTAATCCAAAATTCGAGGACAACATGATTGCTGCCTCCTAAATTCCTAGCCACCTTTACTTCCTCAACAGTTTCCTCCCTGTTGGTAAGAATTAGGTCCAAGATGGCAGATCCTCTTGTTCTCTCTTCTACCTTTTGAAAGATAAAAAATGGTCAGAGAGAGAGGATATGAATTTTCTGGACCCATTACTTTTGCCTGAGAAAGAATCCCAACAAATATCTGGATAGTTAAAATCTCCTGTGATCACTGTCATTTTTTTTTTTAGAACCAAGACGCCTGATGTAAAAAGAGTTCATCCATATCTTCAATCTGTCCACGTGGCCTATAGTAAAAACCTACAATACTGTCCTTTTTGTTCTTCTCCCCTTGTATTCTTACCAAAAGTTTCTACAGAGCTACCATTCTCTGAAGCTTGGATCTCTGTGGAGATATACGCTTTTGTTTTATATAGGGTAACACCTCCTCCCCCCTTGTTAAGCCTGTTTCTAATAAGTTGTAGCCTTCAACGTTCGTATTTCAATCATGTGTATCATGCCACCAAGTTTCAGTGATGCCTATGACATCATATATCTCTCTCTCTCTCTCTGTTAGCAGTTCCAATTCTACTTGTTTGTTTTCCCATGCTCTGTGCATTTGTATAGTCACTTGTTAGTTTGTAGTTTCTATTTTCACTCAGAATTTGTTGTCTTATTCTTTATTTCCACTTCTAATAGAAGGGTCCTCAAGAGAACTCTCGAGCTGCATACTTTTTCCTCACCGTATATTTCCCATCCTATATTGCTCTAGTTTAAAGATCTCCTGATGAGTGTAGCAAGACGTTTACCACATGTGTGTTTTCATGAGATGCAACCCATCTCTAGCAATGAGTCCATCATACAGGTAATTCACTGTATGGTCGAGAAACCCAAAACTGTGCTGATGACACCATCGACGTAGCCAGTTGTTCAACTGTAGAATCCTGTTAAATCTTGCTCCATGTCCATCCACTGGGAGGATGGATGAGAAGACCACCTGTGCTCTCACTTTCCAGCCTAGGTCTTCAGAGTCTCTGCATATAGTTTCCAGGTCTTTTTTTGCTGCAACATTTGTTCCTATTTGTATTATTGGACTGTCTGCAGGACTGAAGCGTCTTGATACAGCCTCTAAACTTCTGTCACTTGCTTCATCCTTTGGTCTCACTCAGTGGTCCTCTACAGCCAGCCACAGATGGACATGCATTAGACCTGATCTTCACCCGCCTCTTCCCCCTTTCTAACCTCACTACATCACCTCTCCCCTTACCGGACCACCATCTACTTACATTCTCTTCCCTGTCCTATTCACCTTCCCCCAGTTCCAGCATCCAGCTCACCCTCGTATAAACTTCACACACCTTGACACTCACACGCTCTCTATTCTACCACTGTCCTCCATCTCTTCACTCAACGACACAGACAGCGCCACTGCTTTTTACAATGCCACTCATCACTCTGCTGTTGACTCAGTCGCCCCTCTTGTGCACCAGAGTGCGACGAATCAAAAAGCTCACTAAAAAGCTTTGGCGAATGTCCAGGGCTGCGGAGCAGAGCTGGAAGAAAACATACTCGCAAGAAGACTTCACCACTTGATCCATTCCATCCCAACTCCTCCCCATCACACTTACCCCAGCCCTAACCCATCTCTTCAACTTATCATTAACTTCCGGTACCTTCCCCTCTGCTTTCAAACATGCCACAATTACATGAATCCTGAAGAAGCCATCCCTCGACCCAACCTCTCCGGCTTCTACCCCCATCACTCTCTCCACCGAAACTGCTCTAACCAAAATTACAAATGACTCACTGCCAACGCTAATCTCTACACTCCTATATACATCTGTGTAGGCAGGATCCAATCCACGTTTATGGACGTTTTCTGATAGCTTCTATCCGCTAAGCTGAACCGTGTGACCAGCATTGTAAGTTTCTCTGTTAATCCATTTTATTTTGTGTGACTCTATATGCTATATTGTTTGTCCCCTTTGTACATTTTTTTGTATAATTTTTATAAACACTGCCTATCTTTCTGGATTAAATATAAAATGTAATAGTCCTGTTCCTTTAGTTCTGTAAATCACACTCCTGAAACGGCGTTCACTCGGCCAGAAAACGATTGGTGGTGGCAGCTAATGATAGTTCTTGGGTTATTGTGGAGTTAGCAGTGACCGTACTAGGGTAAATACATATTCCATGGTTGGAATCGGATGTGTAGATACCATATGCTCACTGTTAATTTCCCAATAACTGGCCTAGTAGTGGTAACAGATTGCGACCTACACTGTTAATTGTTGGTCAATTGCGTAATTGTCCGGACGATGGAGGCCAGGTGAGGGCAGTTCATAACAAAAAGATAACATTGTGTTGGGTACAGCGTGACTTCCCTTACCCCCTCCCCGGTTGTGATCTTTGACACCATAGACAAAACTGAACTCATCATCTTTCCTCCATCTCACCTACTTGATCTATCTATTGCAATAAAAGACATCACGCTTTTCCCTGTACCTAAAAGTCCACAGCCTAAGAGTATCCCTCGACTCTGCTTTGTTTTTCAAATCACACATCCAATACAGTGCGCAGTTGTCCTGTCCCCTATTCAGAAAAGCACACCCAAAGTATGGTGTTTCCCTCACCATGCTTCACGGTTGGGAAGGTGTTCTTGGGATTGTACTCATCTTTTTTCCTTCAAACATGGCATAGTGGAGATGATACCAAGAAGTTCTATTTTGGTCTCATCTGACCATATGACCTTCTCCCATGACTCCTCTGGATCATCCAGATGGTCATTGCTGAACTTCAAATGGCCTGGGTATGTGCTGGCGTGAGCAAGGGGACCTTGCGTGCCCTGCAGGAGTTTAATCCATGACGGCGTAGTGCGTTACTAGCGGTAAGGTATGAAAATGTGGTCCCAACCCTCTTCAGTTCATTAACCAGGTCCTCCCGTGTAGTTCTGGGCTGATTGCTGATCTTTCTCAGAATCATCCTTACCCCACGAGGCGAGATCTTGCACGCCCAGACCGAGGAAGATTGACAGTCGTCTTGTGTTTTTTCCACTTTCTAATAATTGTGTCAACAGTTACTGCCTTCTCACCAAGCTGCTGCCTATTGTCCTGTAGCCCATCCCAGCCTTGTGCAAGTCTACAATTTTGTCCCTGGTGTCCTTAGACAGCTTTGGTTTTGGCCATGGTGGAGAGGTTGGAGTGTGATTGAGTGTGTGGACAGGTGTCTTTTATACAGGTAATGAGTTCAAACAGGTGCAATTAACACAGGTAATGAGTGAAGAGTAGGAGGCTTCTTAAAGAAAAACTAACAGGTCTGTGAGATCCAGAATTATTGCTGGTTGGTCGGTGATCAAATAATTAAATTGCATTTTATTGCATGTAATAAGTAAGTAAAAATCATAATTGATTTTCTGGATTTTATTTTTAGATTCCGTTTCTCACAAGTGTATCTACAATAAAAATTACAGACCTCTCCATTCTTTGTAATGGGGAAAACTTGCAAAATTGGAAGTGAATCAAATACTTATTTTCCCCACTGTACAGTGGGTGCGGAAAGTATTCAGACCCCTTTACATTTTTCACTCTTTGTTTCATTGCAGCCATTTGGTAAATTCTAAAAAGTTCATTTTTTCCTCAGTAAAGTCCACTCTGCACCCCATCTGGACTGAAAAAAACAGAAATGTGGAAATTTTTACAACTTTATTAAAAAAGAAAAAGTGAAATCTCCCATGGTCATAAGTATTCAGCCCCTTTGCTCAGTATTGAGTGGAAGCCCCCTTTTGAGCTAGTACAGCCATGAGTCTTCTTGGGAATGATGCAACAAGTTTTTCACGCCTGGATTTGGGGATCCTCGGCCATTCTTCCTGGCAGATCCTCTCCAGTTCCGTCAGGTTGGATGGTGAACGTTGGTGGACAGCCATTTTCAGGTCTCTCCAGTGATGCTCAATTGGGTTTAGGTCAGGGCTCTGGCTGGGCCAGTCAAGAATGGTCACAGAGTTGTTCTGAAGCCGCTCCTTTGTTATTTTAGCTGTGTGCTTAGGGTCATAGTCATGTTGGAAGGTGAACCTTCGGCCAAGTCTGAGGTCCAGAGCACTCTGGAAGAGGTTTTCATCCAGGATATCTCTGTACTTGGCCACATTCATGTTTCCTTCAATTGCAACCAGTCGTCCTGTCCCTGCAGCTGAAAAACACCCCCATAGCATGATGCTGCCACCACCATGTTTCACTGTTGGGATTGTATTGGGCAGGTGATGAGCAGTGCCTGGTTTTCTCCACACATATCGCTTAGAATTATCACCAAAAAGTTCTATCTTCGTCTCATCAGACCAGAGAATCTTATTTCTCATAGTCTGGGAGTCCTTCATGTGTTTTTGAGCAAACTCTATGCGGGCTTTCATATGTCTTGCACTGAGGAGAGGCTTCCGTCGGGCCACTCTGCCATAAAGATCCGACTGGTGGAGGGCTGCAGTGATAGTTGACTTTGTGGACCTTTCTCCCATCTCCCTACTGCATCTCTGGAGCTCAGCCACAGTGATCTTGGGGTTCTTCTTTACCTCTCTCACCAAGGCTCTTCTTCCACAATTGCTCAGTTTGGCTGGACGACCAGGTTTAGGAAGACTTCTGGTGGTCCCAAACTTCTTCCATTTAAGGATTACGAAGGCCACTGAGCTTTTAGGAACCTTGAGTAATGCAGAAATTCTTTTGTAACCTTGGCCAGATCTGTGCCTTGCCACAATTCTGTCTCTGAGCTCCTTGGGCAGTTCCTTTGAGCTCATGATTCTCATTTGGTCTGACCTGCACTGTGAGCTGTGAGGTCTTATATAGACAGGTGTGCGCCTTTCCAAATCAAGTCCTATCAGTTTAATTAAACACAGCTGGACTCCAATGAAGGAGTAGAACCATCTCAAGGAGGATCACAAGGAAATGGACAGCATGAGACTTAAATATGAGTGTCTGAGCAAAGGGTCTGAATACTTATGACCATGCGATATTTCAGTTTTTCTTTAATAAAATAGGAAAAATGTCTACATTTCGTTTTTTTCAGTAGAAATGGGGTGCAGAGTGGACTTTAATGAGAACAAAATGAAGTTTTTAGAATTTACCAAATGGCTGCAATGAAACAAAGAGTGAAAAATGTAAAGGGGTCTGAATACTTTCTGTACTCCCTGCATTGAACACAGATCATAGTTTGCCTTGTCTTTTTACCAGCAGCTAAGTTTAACCCACTCACGGCCCCCTGATGACTGATAACAGGGCTGGTTGTTGCTTCAGTTTCAGAAAGCTGAGATTCCCAACATTCACCATATCTTTACACCTGAAGATCACAGGCATTAGATATCGACGTAATTTTTCATCGTGATTTTACATTTTCATAGTTAGGAAACATGGCATAGCTGTTATCAGCGATCTGGTCACTATTAATTTGGGGCTTATTGGCATGTTTCATATTAAAGAAAAAATATGCATATTCTTCCTGTTAGAATCTATGTGGTTTTACTTTTCGGCCATCTTTTTGTGGTTTGCTGGCCTCTAGTCTTTTCCTCTGGTGCTGGGTGTCTTGGTCATGTGATCTCCTTACTCTTTATTACTCAGCACCTGTCTCCCATTCCTCGCTGGACATCAGTGTTGTTACGCTTGTGCTCTTGCTAAGTTGCCTTGTCAGTTCCTTGTGCTTAGGACAATTGATATCCTGGGACTTCTTGTTCCACCAGTTTTGTTTCCTTTAATCTTCGTTTCTGCAACTAACCTTTCTTTTATGAGGTCTCAGGTTTTTCCTCCCAGTCCCTACATCTTTTAGAGACACCCTTTCCCCTTCCTTCAGGTCTTCGTTTGAGTTCAGTGCAGGATCGTCGGTGGGGCTATTCACAAGGAATAGGGCACCCACCCCAGCGTAGGGTTTAAGCAGAGTCTCAGTGCAGGGACAGCTTTTTCCTCCTGTTCCTTAGTTCTTAGTTGCAGAACATAACACTTCCCGTCTTAGTCCTTAAGTTGAAGATGTATATCCCATAACTATCGGCTCGATACACATCCCAATATTCACATCTGGACCCTGGAGATGGGCTGACTATCAAAGATGCTTTGATGAAAGGAAGCACATCCTGGAGACTACAATAAGTATCCTGTTTTAATCACCTGGGCACTGCAGGCAGTCTCTGCTTGTAAGCGGTTCCAGCGTTATCTCTTTCCTTATTTCCCCTATAGTAACTGGTTTTGCTCGCTTCCTCGTTGTAATTTACGCTCTGCCCCATCGGTCCAATGAGGTCTATTTCAAAGAATTTGAGTGTAAGATCCTTCTCCTTCTGGAGATTTTAATTTTTCTATGACCCTGTTGCTTTTACTTATAGCAGGGTATATGTTCATTTTGTTTCTATCTTACGTTTCAGGTAAAAATACTATGAAATGTCCGCCGATCAATAATGGTTTACTGACGCCAAACATCGTGTGAACAGAGACCTCTGTATGGTGCAGATACAGAAGCAATAGTTGCAGCTCGTAACTTACAGCGGACGTCTCGTCTGAGTACAGACATTTTCTTTGTTTCTTCTCTATCTTGTCAATGTCCTAAAGCCGTGATGTAATCACTGCAGGGATTGCCACACTGTATTATACTCCAGAGCTGCACTCACTATTCTGCTGGTGCAGTCACTGTGTACATACATTACATTACTGATCCTGAGTTACCTCCTGTATTATACTCCAGAGCTGCACTCACTATTCTGCTGGTGCAGTCACTGTGTACATACATTACTGATCCTGAGTTACATCCTGTATTATACTCCAGAGCTGCACTCACTATTCTGCTGGTGCAGTCACTGTGTACATACATTACATTACTGATCCTGAGTTACCTCCTGTATTATACACCAGAGCTGCACTCACTATTCTGCTGGTGCAGTCACTGTGTTCATACATTACATTACTGATCCTGAGTTACCTCCTGTATTATACTCCAGAGCTGCACTCACTATTCTGCTGGTGCAGTCACTGTGTACATACATTACATTACTGATCCTGAGTTACATCCTGTATTATACTCCAGAGCTGCATTCACTACTCTGCTGGTGCATTCACTGTGTACATACATTACTGATCCTGAGTTACATCCTGTATTATACTCCAGAGCAGCACTCACTATTCTGCTGGTGCAGTCACTGTGTACATACATTACTGATCCTGAGTTACCTGCTGTATTATACTCCAGAGCTGCACTCACTATTCTCCTGGTGCAGTCACTGTGTACATACATTACATTACTGATCCTGAGTTACCTCCTGTATTATACTCCAGAGCTGCACTCACTATTCTGCTGGTGCAGTCACTGTGTACATACATTACATTACTGATCCTCAGTTATATCCTGTATTATACTCCAGAGCTGCACTCACTATTCTGCTGGTGCAGTCACTGTGTACATACATTACATTACTGATCCTGAGTTACCTCCTGTATTATACTCCAGAGCTGCACTCACTATTCTGCTGGTGCAGTCACTGTGTACATACATTACATTACTGATCCTGAGTTACATCCTGTATTATACTCCCGAGCTGCACTCACTATTCTGCTGGTGCAGTCACTGTGTACATACATTACATTACTGATCCTGAGTTACATCCTGTATTATACTCCAGAGCTGCACTCACTATTCTGCTGGCGCAGTCACTGTGTACATACATTACATTACTGATCCTGAGTTACCTCCTGTATTATACCCCAGAGCTGCACTCACTATTCTGCTGGTGCAGTCACTGTGTACATACATTACATTACTGATCCTGAGTTACCTCCTGTATTATACTCCAGAGCTGCACTCACTATTCTGCTGGTGCAGTCACTGTGTACATACATGACATTACTGATGCTGAGTTACATCCAGTATTATACTCCAGACCTACACTCACTATTCTGCTGGTGCAGTCACTGTGTACATACATTACATTACTGATCCTGAGTTACATCCTGTATTATACTCCAGAGCTACACTCACTATTCTGCTGGTGCAGTCACTGTGTACATACATTACATTACTGATCCTGAGTTACATCCTGTATTATACGCCAGAGCTGCACTCACTATACTGCTGGTGCAGTCACCGTGTACATACATTACTGATCCTGAGTTACCTCCTATATTATACTCCAGAGCTGCACTCACTATTCTGCTGGTGCAGTCACTGTGTACATACATTACTGATCCTGAGTTACATCCTGTATTATACTCCAGAGCTGCACTCACTATTCTGCTGGTGCAGTCACTGTGTACATACATTACATTACTGATCCTGAGTTACATCCTGTATTATACTCCAGAGCTGCACTCACTATTCTGCTGGTGCAATCACTGTGTACATACATTACTGATCCTGAGTTACATCCTGTATTATACTCCAGAGCAGCACTCACTATTCTGCTGGTGCAGTCACTGTGTACATACATTACTGATCCTGAGTTACCTGCTGTATTATACTCCAGAGCTGCACTCACTATTCTCCTGGTGCAGTCACTGTGTACATACATTACATTACTGATCCTGAGTTACCTCCTGTATTATACTCCAGAGCTGCACTCACTATTCTGCTGGTGCAGTCACTGTGTACATACATTACATTACTGATCCTGAGTTACCTCCTGTATTATACTCCAGAGCTGCACTCACTATTCTGCTGGTGCAGTCACTGTGTACATACATTACATTACTGATCCTCAGTTATATCCTGTATTATACTCCAGAGCTGCACTCACTATTCTGCTGGTGCAGTCACTGTGTACATACATTACATTACTGATCCTGAGTTACCTCCTGTATTATACTCCCGAGCTGCACTCACTATTCTGCTGGTGCAGTCACTGTGTACATACATTACATTACTGATCCTGAGTTACCTCCTGTATTATACTCCAGAGCTGCACTCACTATTCTGCTGGTGCAGTCACTGTGTACATACATTACATTACTGATCCTGAGTTACCTCCTGTATTATACTCCAGAGCTGCACTCACTATTCTGCTGGTGCAGTCACTGTGTACATACATTACATTACTGATCCTGAGTTACATCCTGTATTATACTCCAGAGCTGCACTCACTATTCTGCTGGTGCAGTCACTGTGTACATACATTACATTACTGATCCTGAGTTACCTCCTGTATTATACCCCAGAGCTGCACTCACTATTCTGCTGGTGCAGTCACTGTGTACATACATTACATTACTGATCCTGAGTTACCTCCTGTATTATACTCCAGAGCTGCTCTCACTATTCTGCTGGTGCAGTCACTGTGTACATACATTACATTACTGATCCTGAGTTACATCCTGTATTATACCCCAGAGCTGCACTCACTATACTGCTGGTGCAGTCACCGTGTACATACATTACTGATACTGAGTTACCTCCTATATTATACTCCAGAGCTGCACTCACTATTCTGCTGGTGCAGTCACTGTGTACATACATTACTGATCCTGAGTTACATCCTGTATTATACTCCAGAGCTGCACTCACTATTCTGCTGGTGCAGTCACTGTGTACATACATTACATTACTGATCCTGAGTTACATCCTGTATTATACTCCAGAGCTGCACTCACTATTCTGCTGGTGCAGTCACTGAGTACATACATTACATTACTGATCCTCAGTTACCTCCTGTATTATACTCCAGAGATGTAATCACTATTCTGCTGGTGCAGTCACTGTGTACATACATTACATTACTGATCCTGAGTTACCTCCTGTATTATACTCCAGAGCTGCACTCACTATTCTGCTGGTGCAGTCACTGTGTACATACATTACATTACTGATCCTGAGTTACATCCTGTATTATACTCCAGAGCTGCACTCACTATTCTGCTGGTGCAGTCACTGTGTACATACATTACATTACTGATCCTGAGTTACATCCTGTATTATACTCCAGAGCTGCACTCACTATTCTGCTGGTACAGTCACTGTGTACATACATTACATTACTGATCCTGAGTTACCTCCTGTATTATACTCCAGAGCTGCACTCACTATTCTGCTGGTGCTGTCACTGTGTACATACATTACATTACTGATCCTGAGTTACCTCCTGTATTATACTCCAGAGCTGCACTCACTATTCTGCTGGTGCAGTCACTGTGTACATACATTACTGATCCTGAGTTACATCCTGTATTATACTCCAGAGCTGCACTCAATATTCTGCTGGTGCAGTCACTGTGTACATACATTACATTACTGATCCTGAGTTACATCCTGTATTATACCCCAGAGCTGCACTCACTATTCTGCTGGTGCAGTCACTGTGTACATACATTACATTACTGATCCTGAGTTACATCCTGTATTATACCCCAGAGCTGCACTCACTATTCTGCTGGTGCAGTCACTGTGTACATACATTACATTACTGATCCTGAGTTACCTCCTGTATTATACTCCAGAGCTGCACTCACTATTCTGCAGGTGCAGTCACTGTGTACATACATTACATTACTGATCCTGAGTTACATCCTGTATTATACTCCAGAGCTGCACTCACTATTCTGCTGGTGCAGTCACTGTGTACATACATTACATTACTGATCCTGAGTTACATCCTGTATTATACTCCAGAGCTGCACTCACTATTCTGCTGGTGCAGTCACTGTGTACATACATTACATTACTGATCCTGAGTTACCTCCTGTATTATACCCCAGAGCTGCACTCACTATTCTGCTGGTGCAGTCACTGTGTACATACATTACATTACTGATCCTGAGTTACCTCCTGTATTATACTCCAGAGCTGCACTCACTATTCTGCTGGTGCAGTCACTGTGTACATACATTACATTACTGATCCTGAGTTACCTCCTGTATTATACTCCAGAGCTGCACTCACTATTCTGCTGGTGCAGTCACTGTGTACATACATTACATTACTGATCCTGAGTTACCTCCTGTATTATACTCCAGAGCTGCACTCACTATTCTGCTGGTGCAGTCACTGTGTACATACATTACATTACTGATCCTGAGTTACCTCCTGTATTATACCCCAGAGCTGCACTCACTATTCTGCTGGTGCAGTCACTGTTTACATACATTACATTACTGATCCTGAGTTACCTCCTGTATTATACTCCAGAGCTGCACTCACTATTCTGCTGGTGCAGTCACTGTGTACATACATTACTGATCCTGAGTTACATCCTGTATTATACTCCAGAGCTGCGCTCACTATTCTGCTGGTGCAGTCACTGTGTACATACATTACATTACTGATCCTGAGTTACATCCTGTATTATACCCCAGAGCTGCACTCACTATTCTGCTGGTGCAGTCACTGAGTACATACATTACTGATCCTGAGTTACATCCTGTATTATACTCCAGAGCTGCACTCACTATTCTGCTGGTGCAGTCACTGTGTACATACATTACATTACTGATCCTGAGTTACCTCCTGTATTATACCCCAGAGCTGCACTCACTATTCTGCTGGTGCAGTCACTGTGTACATACATTACATTACTGATCCTGAGTTACCTCCTGTATTATACTCCAGAGCTGCACTCACTATTCTGCTGGTGCAGTCACTGTGTACATACATTACATTACTGATCCTGAGTTACCTCCTGTATTATACTCCAGAGCTGCGCTCACTATTCTGCTGGTGCAGTCACTGTGTACATACATTACATTACTGATCCTGAGTTACATCCTGTATTATACCCCAGAGCTGCACTCACTATTCTGCTGGTGCAGTCACTGTGTACATACATTACATTACTGATCCTGAGTTACATCCTGTATTATACTCCAGAGCTGCACTCACTATTCTGCTGGTGCAGTCACTGTGTACATACATTACATTACTGATCCTGAGTTACATCCTGTATTATACTCCAGAGCTGCACTCACTATTCTGCTGGTGCAGTCACTGTGTACATACATTACATTACTGATCCTGAGTTACATCCTGTATTATACTCCAGAGCTGCACTCACTATTCTGCTGGTGTAGTCACTGTGTACATACATTACATTACTGATCCTGAGTTACATCCTGTATTATACTCCAGAGCTGCACTCACTATTCTGCTGGTGTAGTCACTGTGTACATACATTACATTACTGATCCTGAGTTACCTCCTGTATTATACTCCAGAGCTGCACTCACTATTCTGCTGGTGTAGTCACTGTGTACATACATTACATTACTGATCCTGAGTTACATCCTGTATTACACTCCAGAGCTGCACTCACTATTCTGCTGGTGTAGTCACTGTGTACATACATTACATTACTGATCCTGAGTTACCTCCTGTATTATACTCCAGAGCTGCACTCACTATTCTGCTGGTGTAGTCACTGTGTACATACATTACATTACTGATCCTGAGTTACATCCTGTATTATCCTCCAGAGCTGCACTCACTATTCTGCTGGTGCAATCACTGTGTACATACATTACATTACTGATCCTGAGTTACATCCTGTATTATACTCCAGAGCTGCACTCACTATTCTGCTGGTGCAGTCACTGTGTACATACATTACATTACTGATCCTGAGTTACCTCCTGTATTATACTCCAGAGCTGCACTCACTATTCTGCTGGTGCAGTCACTGTGTACATACATTACATTACTGATCCTGAGTTACCTCCTGTATTATCCTCCAGAGCTGCACTCACTATTCAGCTGGTGCAATCACTGTGTACATACATTACATTACTGATCCTGAGTTACCTCCTGTATTATCCTCCAGAGCTGCACTCACTATTCAGCTGGTGCAGTCACTGTGTACATACATTACATTACTGATCCTGAGTTACATCCTGTATTATACTCCAGAGCTGCACTCACTATTCTGCTGGTGCAGTCACTGTGAACATACATTACATTACTGATCCTGAGTTACGTCCTGTATTATACTCCAGAGCTGCACTCACTATTCAGCTGGTACAGTCACTGTGTACATACATTACATTACTGATCCTGAGTTACGTCCTGTATTATACTCCAGAGCTGCACTCACTATTCAGCTGGTGCAGTCACTGTGTACATACATTACATTACTGATCCTGAGTTACGTCCTGTATTATACTCCAGAGCTGCACTCACTATTCAGCTGGTACAGTCACTGTGTACATACATTACATTACTGATCCTGAGTTACATCCTGTATTATACTCCAGAGCTGCACTCACTATTCTGCTGGTGCAGTCACTGTGTACATACATTACATTACTGATCCTGAGTTACATCCTGTATTATACTCCAGAGCTGCGCTCACTATTCTGCTGGTGCAGTCGCTGTGTACATACATTACATTACTGATCCTGAGTTACCTCCTGTATTACACTCCAGAGCTGCACTCACTATTCTGCTGGTGCAGTCCCTGTGTACATACATTACATTACTGATCCTGAGTTACACCCTGTATTATACTCCAGAGCTGCACTCACTATTCTGCTGGTGCAGTCACTGTGTACATACATTACATTACTGATCCTGAGTTACCTCCTGTATTATACTCCAGAGCTGCACTCACTATTCTGCTGGTGCAGTCACTGTGTACATACATTACATTACTGATCCTGAGTTACCTCCTGTATTATCCTCCAGAGCTGCACTCACTATTCAGCTGGTGCAATCACTGTGTACGTAATCCACTCACAAAAAGTTCGGGATATTTGGCTTTCGGGTGAAATTTAAGGAAAACATAAAATGTTCCGGCTCCAGTGATATCTTCTCATGACTTTTGGGCATTCAGTAGAAGCAGCGATGGTGATTTCCTCATCTCAAACTATTTATTGAAACAAAAGCCAACACGAGTGGTGGGTGCATACCCCCGTATACCAGCCAAGAATGCCAGTGTCTCAATAACTTGTCATGGGGCCTTGAGCATCAATTACAGCTGACAACGACGTCTCCTGCTGGTCACAAGTGGCATTGTCTTTTGAGGCGCGGCGCCCCGACCCCCTCGTGCCGGGGCGCGGCGCCCCGACCCCCTCGTGCCGGGGCGCGGCGCCCCTCTCTTCTTGAAGGGCGGCCCTCAGGTCATTGAGGCTCTTGGGTACAGAGTTACGAGCCTCTACACGGCCACACACCTGACCCCACAGGTTTTCTATGGGATTGAGGTCTGGAGAAAGTGCCGGCCGCTCCATGTGAGGTTCTCCAGCAGCTGTGCCCTACTGACGTGACCTCGATGAGCAGGAGCATTGTCATCCATGAAGATGAGATTAGGCCTGTGCTGGTGCTGGGCCACAATGACCGATTAATGATGTTATTCCACAGTAGGGGCTCGTCACAAAGTGTAGGGCAGCTCTGTAGTGACTGGACACACCTGCCCACACTGTGACACCACCAAAGGCTCTTCTGGTGACAACAGTGGCTGATACACAGCGCTCTCCTTCACGTCTCCAACATCATTGGTGGCCATCATTTCTGCTCAGCGTGAATAGACTTTCATCAGTGACCAGCACGGAGGCCACCGGTCCCTCGTCCAGCGTAGATGCTCCCTGGCCCATGGACCTGCTGGTGAAGTCAGGTCCCTTGCAGGTGGTGTTGCACGCAGACCACGCTGATGTAAACCGTTTTGAATGGTCTGATGTGACACTTGGTGCCTTTCGCCTCCCTTAACCCCTTTCTGACATAGAAGAAAGCCGTGGGGTGCGATCGCTGCTGGGAGGCAGCTGATTGTCACAGCTGACACCCGATGCTATGTGCCAGGAGCGGTGCCCGCACAGTTCCCAGCACAGTAACCCCCGAAATGCTGCAAAATCTATCACAGCATTCCAGGAGCAAGGGGAGGTAAGCGTGCACCTTGTCTCTGGGTTCCCACGCTGTCTGCTGGAGCCCGGTAGTTGCCATGGTGACCCAGTCTCGTCATGACGACATCCAGGTTACCAGGAACAAACTTTGATCATGCGCAGCACATGATCAAAGTAACTTCTGTATGCAGAGCTGACAGGCTGCATAGTACAGGGATGCTGCTGCCGCATCTCTACGCTATACAAGCGATCAGCCTGCAAAAAGTGAAAAAAAAACACCCAAAAAAAATGGAATAACACGCGATCAAACAGACGAATATAAATAAAAATGTTACCGCTGAAAACGGCATCTTGTCCCACAAAAAACAAGCCGCCATACAGCTCCATCAGCCGAAAAATAAAAAAGTTATAGCTCTCAGACTAAAGCGATGCAAAAAAATAATTTTTTCTATAAAATAGCTTTATTGTGTATAAGCGCCAAAACATAGAAAAACGATATAAATGTGGTACCGCTGTAAACGTACTGACCCGAAGAATAAAGCCGCCTTATCAATTTTACCACACGCGGAGCAGAATAAAACATTTTTGAATAAAAAAACAATTCCAGAATTGTTGGCTTTTGTTTATTCTGCCTCCCAAAAATCGGAATAGAAAGCGATCAAAAAATGTCACGTGCCTGAAAATGGCACCAATAACAACGTCAAGTCATCCCGCAAAGAACAAGCCGTCACATGACTGTCTGCCAAAATCTGGAAAAATTATAGCTCTCAAAATATGGCGATGCAAAAACTAGAATTTACAAAATCTGCATCTCTTAGTGTGTGACAGCTGTCAATCATAAAAACCCCATATGAATCCGGTATCGCTGTAATCGCACCGACCCGAAGAATAAAATCTAATCACTTATACCGCACGAGGAACGGCGTAAAAAATAAACGCTACGGCTGGGGTTGTGCTGAGGTTAGGGTTGGGGATGTGATTTTTTTCAAAAGTAATGAAAAAAAAATGACGATATGGCGACCAGTGTTGAGTGCGCGCTACTTGAGTTTGCATCGGGTGCTCGGGTATGCACTGAGTATCGCGGGTGCTCGGGTATGCACTGAGTATCGCGGGTGCTCGGGTATGCACTGAGTATCGCGGGTGCTCGGGTATGCACTGAGTATCGCGGGTGCTCGGGTATGCACTGAGTATCGCGGGTGCTCGGGTATGCACTGAGTATCGCGGGTGCTCGGGTATGCACTGAGTATCGCGGGTGCTCGGGTATGCACTGAGTATCGCGGGTGCTCGGGTATGCACTGAGTATCGCGGGTGCTCGGGTATGCACTGAGTATCGCGGGTGCTCGGGTATGCACTGAGTATCGCGGGTGCTCGGGTATGCACTGAGTATCGCGGGTGCTCGGGTATGCACTGAGTATCGCGGGTGCTCGGGTATGCACTGAGTATCGCGGGTGCTCGGGTATGCACTGAGTATCGCGGGTGCTCGGGTATGCACTGAGTATCGCGGGTGCTCGGGTATGCACTGAGTATCGCGGGTGCTCGGGTATGCACTGAGTATCGCGGGTGCTCGGGTATGCACTGAGTATCGCGGGTGCTCGGGTATGCACTGAGTATCGCGGGTGCTCGGGTATGCACTGAGTATCGCGGGTGCTCGGGTATGCACTGAGTATCGCGGGTGCTCGGGTATGCACTGAGTATCGCGGGTGCTCGGGTATGCACTGAGTATCGCGGGTGCTCGGGTATGCACTGAGTATCGCGGGTGCTCGGGTATGCACTGAGTATCGCGGGTGCTCGGGTATGCACTGAGTATCGCGGGTGCTCGGGTATGCACTGAGTATCGCGGGTGCTCGGGTATGCACTGAGTATCGCGGGTGCTCGGGTATGCACTGAGTATCGCGGGTGCTCGGGTATGCACTGAGTATCGCGGGTGCTCGGGTATGCACTGAGTATCGCGGGTGCTCGGGTATGCACTGAGTATCGCGGGTGCTCGGGTATGCACTGAGTATCGCGGGTGCTCGGGTATGCACTGAGTATCGCGGGTGCTCGGGTATGCACTGAGTATCGCAGGTGCTCGGGTATGCACTGAGTATCGCGGGTGCTCGGGTATGCACTGAGTATCGCGGGTGCTCGGGTGACATGCTCGAGTCTCCGCCCCATATGCTTCATGGTCAAAAAACCTCGCTGGGATGGTCTGCCGTGCACGAGCGATCCCTGCATGGTTTTATTGGGGTGTCTAATAACCGTGAAACATGCGGGCAGGGACTCGAGCACCCGCGATACATGGTGCATACCCGAGTACCCGATGCAAACTCAAGTAGCGAGCACTTGCGCTCAAGACTGATGACAACTTATTCAATATGATGACCTAATGTAATCAAATTGTGTCGTACCCCTGGGTTCACAATGTTCACTATACCCATTGATAAAATCCTGGAGGGGTGTAGTTTCCAAAATGGTGTCACTTGTGGGGGGTTCCACTGTTTAACCACATCAGGGGCTCTCCAAACGCGACATGGCGTCCGCTCTCGATTCCAGACAATTTTGCGTTCAAAAGGTCACTCAGTGCTCCTTCCCTTCTGAACTCTGCCGTGCGCCCAAACACCGTATTGTCCCCACATATGGGGTATCAGGCTACTCAGGAGAAATTGCACAACATATTTTGGGGTCCATTTATTCCTGTTAAGGTTGCAAAAATAAAATTTGGGGTCTAAAGTAACATTTTTGTGAAAAGTTAAAATGTTCATTTTTTTTCTTACAAATTCCTGTGAAGCACCTGAAGGGTTAATAAAGTTCTTGTATGTGGTTTTGAGCACCTTGAGGGGTGCAGTTTTTAGAATGGTGTCACTTTTGGGTATTTTCTGTCATAAAGGCCCCTCAAAGTGACTTCAAATGTGATGGGGTCCCTAAAAAAATGGTTTTGTAAATTTTGTTGTAAAAATGAGAAATCGCTGGTCAACGTTTAACCCTTATAGCTCCATAACAAAAAAAATGTTGGTTCCAAAATTGTGCTGATGTAAAGTAGACATGTGGGAAATGGTATTTATTAACCCTGTATGGTCGTTGTATTTGTCGGATATCGCCCCGGTTGGGGGGGACGGACACATTCCCTTTAAGGGCATGAAAATTCAAAGTTTGAAAAGTCAGAATTGTAAAAAATTGGCCCGGTCATTAACATGCAAATCACCCTCGGGAGTAAAGGGGTTAAACGTCCCTGGAGTTGCGGCTTTCCTCATCCAGTGCTGAAGGGCAGGGTTCACAATGAAGCAGCGTCATCGGTGGCAGAGGACCTGACTCCTGCTGTGAATCTGCCATTAAGCTCCTTCATAGAGAACAGAAAGTTCTGCAAAAACTCCTGAAACATTGAACAGTTGGAGGTGTGCATCCAAGAGACGAGACACGTCACATTAAGGTCACCTGAAAAGGTCAGAGGGCAGTGTAGGGTCATCCCGAAAGCCAAATATCCAGAACTTGTTGAGTAGTGTATATTACTGATCCTGAGCTACATCCGGTATCAAGCTCCAGAGCTGCGCTCCCTGTGTACATACTGAGCAGTATATAGAGGTCAGACTCCTCTGGGGGCGATGCTCTGCACCCCTGCAATTACACTTAGGAGTCTCCCGCTCCGCAGGTCTCAGGACATGAAAGGTTGTAAACATTTGGGTCACATTAACCTTTTAATATCTGCTACAGTCCCAGCCTGAGAACTGACAGGCTGACATCATAGTGCAAACCCCGGTGACTGCCGCAACCCAGAAAGCGCCACCCACTGCAACCCAGAGAGCGCACCCCCCCGCTGCCCCGGTGACTGCTGCAACCCAGAGAGCGCCACCCGCTGCAACCCAGAGAGCGCACCCCCCGCTGCCCCGGTGACTGCTGCAACCCAGAAAGCGCCACCCACTGCAACCCAGAGAGCGCACCCCCCCGCTGACCCGGTGACTGCTGCAACCCAGAGAGCGCACCCCCCCGCTGACCCGGTGACTGCTGCAACCCAGAGAGCGCACCCCCCCGCTGACCCGGTGACTGCTGCAACCCAGAGAGCGCCACCCACTGCGACCCAGAGAGCGCCCCCCGCTGCCCCAGTAACTGCCGTGACCCAGAGAGCGCCACCCACTGCGACCCAGAGAGCGCACCCCCCGCTGACCTGGTGACTGCTGCAACCCAGAGAGCACCACCCACTGCGACCCAGAGAGCGCCCCCCGCTGCCCCAGTAACTGCCGTGACCCAGAGAGCACACCCCACTGCGACCCAGAGAGCACACCCCCCGCTGACCCGGTGACTGCTGCAACCCAGAGAGCACCACCCACTGCGACCCAGAGAGCGCCCCCCGCTGCCCCAGTAACTGCCGTGACCCAGAGAGCGCCACCCACTGCGACCCAGAGAGCGCACCCCCCGCTGACCCGGTGACTGCTGCAACCCAGAGAGCACCACCCACTGCGACCCAGAGAGCGCCCCCTGCTGCCCCAGTAACTGCCGTGACCCAGAGAGCACACCCCACTGCGACCCAGAGAGCGCACCCCCCGCTGACCCGGTGACTGCTGTAACCCAGAGAGCACCACCCACTGCGACCCAGAGAGCGCCCCCTGCTGCCCCAGTAACTGCCGTGACCCAGAGAGCACACCCCACTGCGACCCAGAGAGCGCACCCCCCGCTGCCCCAGTAACTGCCGTGACCCAGAGAGCGCCACCCACTGCGACCCAGAGAGCGCACCCCCCGCTGACCCGGTGACTGCTGTAACCCAGAGAGCACCACCCACTGCGACCCAGAGAGCGCACCCCCCGCTGACCTGGTGACTGCTGCAACCCAGAGAGCGCCCCCCGCTGCCCCAGTAACTGCCGTGACCCAGAGAGCACACCCCACTGCGACCCAGAGAGCGCACCCCCCGCTGACCCGGTGACTGCTGTAACCCAGAGAGCGCCACCCACTGCGACCCAGAGAGCGCACCCCCCGCTGCCCCAGTAACTGCCGTGACCCAGAGAGCACACCCCACTGCGACCCAGAGAGCGCACCCCCCGCTGACCCGGTGACTGCTGTAACCCAGAGAGCGCCACCCACTGCGACCCAGAGAGCGCACCCCCTGCTGCCCCAGTAACTGCCGTGACCCAGAGAGCGCCCCCCGCTGACCCGGTGACTGCTGCAACCCAGAGAGCACCACCCACTGCCAACCAGAGAGCGCCCCCCCGCTGCCCCAGTAACTGCCGTGACCCAGAGAGCACACCCCACTGCGACCCAGAGAGCGCACCCCCTGCTGCCCCAGTAACTGCCGTGACCCAGAGAGCGCCCCCCGCTGACCTGGTGACTGCTGCAACCCAGAGAGCGCCACCCACTGCCAACCAGAGAGCGCCCCCCCGCTGCCTGCCGCAACCCAGAGAGCGCCCCCCCCCCCGGTAACTGCCGCAACCCAGAGGGCGCCCCCCCCCCCCGGTAACTGCTGCAACCCAGAGGGCGCCCCCCCCTCCGGTAACTGCTGCAACCCAGAGAGCGCCCCCCATTGCCCCAGTGATCCAGGCCACACACTGATTTAGAAAAAGCCTTGTTAAAATTCTTCCACAGGTTCCAGGAGCCGAAAGGGACGGGGGTGATGGAATGATTACAAAATTATACACAAAATGACAGCTCCCCCCCCCTGCCCACGCGCGGCGCCATCCAGCGGCTACACCTCCCCCCTCCCCGTGCGCTATTCGGCAGCTACACCCTCCCCCACACGCGAGCACCATCTTGCGGCTACAACTCAACACGTTTGTACAGCGATCATCAACAAAAATAAAAAAAAAACAAACAAAAAAAACGCAGGGACAATACTCGTAAAAGTCAGAACACCGGCAGGTAAACGTCCAGTGCGGCGGCCACTAATCCGTCTTCGACTTCTTGCCGCTGCAGTTCGCTGTTGCCGCCTCAGCTACCTCTAGTTTCCGCTTGTTGCCCTCAGTGCTGTGAGAATTCGGCTGAAAGCGGATGATGATGCAGGTCATGTTGTCACATCCCGTCCCATCCCCAGAGGTGTCCGGAGCCAAACACTGGTCCAACAGCTGCAAACAAGAGGCCAGTCAGTGGTCCGAGGGTCAGCAGTCACCCGAAACATACGGCCAGGTGCACAGCCATCCTCCCGTCGGTGCAGGGCAGCCACGATCACCCCAAGCAGCCAGCTTCCCATCCATGCAGGGCGGCCACGATCACCCCAAGCAGCCAGCCTCCCGTCGGTGCAGGGCAGCCACGATCACCCCAAGCAGCCAGCCTCCCGTCGGCGCAGGGCAGCCACGATCACCCCAAGCAGTCATCCTCCCATCGGTGCAGGGCGGCCACGATCACCCCAAGCAGCCAGCCTCCCGTCGGCGCAGGGCAGCCACGATCACCCCAAGCAGCCAGCCTCCCGTCGGCGCAGGGCAGCCACGATCACCCCAAGCAGCCAGCCTCCCGTCAGTGCAGGGCAGCCACGATCACCCCAAGCAGCCAGCCTCCCGTCGGTGCAGGGCGGCCACGATCACCCCAAGCAGCCAGCCTCCCGTCGGCGCAGGGCAGCCACGATCACCCCAAGCAGTCATCCTCCCATCGGTGCAGGGCGGCCACGATCAC
Organism: Phyllobates terribilis; assembly: GCF_046119375.1. NCBI lineage: Eukaryota > Metazoa > Chordata > Amphibia > Anura > Dendrobatidae > Phyllobates > Phyllobates terribilis. Next base: position 15,822,006 of record NW_027362763.1, on the reverse strand, counting down.
CCCAAGCAGCCAGCCTCCCGTCGGCGCAGGGCAGCCACGATCACCCCAAGCAGCCAGCCTCCCGTCGGTGCAGGGCAGCCACGATCACCCCAAGCAGCCAGCCTCCCGTCGGTGCAGGGCAGCCACGATCACCCCAAGCAGCCATCCTCCCGTCGGCGCAGGGCGGCCACAATCACCCCAAGCAGCCATCCTCCCGTCGGCGCAGGGCAGCCACGATCACCCCAAGCAGCCATCCTCCCGTCCGCGCAGGGCAGCCACGATCACCCCAAGCAGCCATCCTCCCGTCGGCGCAGGGCAGCCACGATCACCCCAAGCAGCCATCCTCCCGTCCGCGCAGGGCAGCCACGATCACCCCAAGCAGCCATCCTCCCGTCGGCGCAGGGCGGCCACAATCACCCCAAGCAGCCATCATCCCGTCCGCGCAGGGCAGCCACGATCACCCCAAGCAACCATCCCCCCCCCCCCCGTCCGCGCAGGGCAGCCACGATCACCCCAAGAAGCCATCCTCCCATCCGCGCAGGGCGGCCATGATCACACAGAGCGGTCATCGTTACCCGAGGACCCATCCTCCCGTCCGCGCAGGGCGGCCATCCTACCATCCACACAGGGTGGCCATCGTCACACTAGCATACATGCGCCCGTCTACGCAGCAATCCTTCCACGCACGCAGGGCGGCCATCGTCACGCGGGGCAGCCATCATCACACTAGCACCCATCCTCCCATCCATGCAGGGCGGCCATTGTCACATGAGCAAGCTTCCTCCCGTCCACGCAGGGCAGACATCATCACACTAGCACCCATCCTCCCATCCACACGAGGCAGCCATCCCACCGTCCATGCAGGGCAGCCATAGTCACAAGGGGCAGCAATCATCACACTAGCACCCATCCTCCCGTCCATACAGGGCGGCCATTGGCACATGAGCACGCTTCCTCCCGTCCACGCAGGGCAGACATCAAACTAGCACCCATCCTCCCATCCACACGAGGCAGCCATCCTCCCGTCCATACAGGGCGGCCATTGGCACATGAGCACGCTTCCTCCCGTCCACGCAGGGCAGACATGACACTAGCACCCATCCTCCCATCCACACGAGGCAGCCATCCTCCCGTCCATACAGGGCGGCCATTGGCACATGAGCACGCTTCCTCCCGTCCACGCAGGGCAGACATCACACTAGCACCCATCCTCCCATCCACACGAGGCAGCCATCCTCCCGTCCATACAGGGCGGCCATTGGCACATGAGCACGCTTCCTCCCGTCCACGCAGGGCAGACATGACACTAGCACCCATCCTCCCATCCACACGAGGCAGCCATCCTCCCGTCCATGCAGGGCGGCCATTGTCACATGAGCACGCTTCCTCCCGTCCACGCAGGGCAGACATCACACTAGCATCCATCCACGCGAGGCAGCCATCTTCCCGTCCACGCAGGGCAGGCATCGTCACACTTGTAGCCATCCTCCCGACCACGCAGAGCGGCCATCATCACACTAGCACCCATCCACGTGAAGCAGCCATCTTCGCGTCCACGCAGAGCAAGCATCGTCACACTCGTAGCCATCCTCCCGTCCACGCAGAGCAGCCATCATCACACTAGCACCCATCCACGTGAAGCAGCCATCTTCGCGTCCACGCAGAGCAGGCATCGTCACACTCGTAGCCATCCTCCCGTCCACGCAGAGCGGCCATCATCACACTAGCACCCATCCACGTGAGGCAGCCATCTTCGCGTCCACGCAGAGCAGGCATCGTCACACTCGTAGCCATCCTCCCGTCCACGCAGAGCGGCCATCATCACACTAGCACCCATCCATGTGAGGCAGCCATCTTCGCGTCCACGCAGAGCAGGCATCGTCACACTCGTAGCCATCCTCCCGTCCACGCAGAGCAGCCATCATCACACTAGCACCCATCCACGTGAGGCAGCCATCTTTCCGTCCACGCAGGGCAGGCATCGTCACACTCGTAGCCATCCTCCCGTCCACGCAGAGCGGCCATCATCACACTAGCATCCATCCTCTCGTCCATGAAGGGCAGCTGTAGTCACATTCTCATCCATCCTCATTCCTGCCAGCAGCTCTGGGCCCTCACCTCCTCCACTATAGAGGACAGCCCGGAGTCCTCCCCGCTCTGCTGACCGATCTTCTCCTGGATGAAGTCCACCACTTCCTGGCTGCTCATCACATTCCTGAAATGCAGAAGACACGTTAGTTCAGGCCACGGGTTGAGATGCGGCGTCACCATGAATCTGCACCTACCAGATCCCATCACAGGCGATAACCATGAAGTTGTGCTCCTCGTTCAGCGTCAGCACCTTGATGTCCGGCAGCGCGGAGATCATCTGCTCTTCGGGGGGAAGGTTCCGGTTCCTCTTGTAGAAGTGATCACCTAGGAGTGGCAGGAGTCCATTGTACGGGGGGTGCCGGTGGAGCCCTCACTGATCACCACACACAGTACCTACCGATGGCCCTGGACAGGTTCAAGCCGCCGTTTACTCTGCCGTCCATGGTGACCTTCCCTCCAGCGTTCTTTATCCGCGCTAGTTCCAGCTCGTCCTCTGGTTTGTGGTCGTAGGACATGTCCACAGCTTTACCTCCTTCTGACACCACACAGCGAGAGTCGCCAGCATTGGCCACAATCAGCTGCTTCCCCCTGATGAGAGCCACGACGGCCGTAGTGCCGCTGTCAGAGCCGGGCTGAGAAGACACATGGGGATGAGCCACACTGACGATGGAGGAGATGTATGGTGTGGTCATGTGACTGAGCATAGGGGGGGGTAACAGCCCTGGTATAGGATATTCCCCACCCTGCTTCAAGGTCACCCTCTAATTTTCTGAGACACCAAGCAGCCCCTTTAAGAGTTGGCATTGTGGACCTGGACACGATGTAGTAGTGTCTGCAGAGCGTAATGAAACTTATTCATATTAAACTAAATATTGGCACCTAGCGAGTAAAACTAATAAAAAAAATTTAAGTCTGGGTCAGACAGTTTTCACAGGGAGGTGTGTCCTTCTTCCCCCTGTATGATGCTGACCAATCACAGACAAGCAGCAACACACTGGGGAAAGAAGAGCAGGCCTCCAACAGAGCTGAGAGCCATTGTCTGTGTGCGCCATGCAAGGAGACATCTCTGCCCTCCTGCAGGAACCAGTGAGGGGGAGGGCGGTGCAGCTGAGCTTAGTGCTGTCACATTACAAGCCCTTTTATCAGCTCTGCTCTTCTCCTGGCAGTGTCAGCTCCGCTGTGCTGCCCCTTCCCCCCACTGTATGGAGATGTGTCAGTGCCACACTTATTTCTGCTGTGCCCAGGCTTCTTGCACTTGCTCCGCAGTGAGATCAGATATCCCCATCCCACCTAGAGGAGTCTTCATAATAATGTGCCGAAAGAGGCGGCATTCTGGAGATGAGAGCAGCAGAGACTTAAGGGCCGGGGTCCGGCACTCTGGTGGAACTGACCTCCTCCTTCCCGTCCATGCCAGGCAGCATCTCCTCCTCCTCCTCCTCATCTTCCTCCTCCTCCTCCACATCCTCGCTGTCGTCGTCCTCCTCATTCTCATTCTCCGCTTCTTCGCTGCTGTAATCCTCCTCGCTGCACTCCTGAGGAATAAGAGGTTAAGAGCTGGGAGGTCGGGAAGCCACGGAGCCACAGAGTAATGGCCGACACCACACAGCATCACAGGCATAGGGGCCCGGAACTCCACAATCTGGTCAGAAATAGGGGAAGAGACGCGCCTGGCCTCCCTGGCAGTCAGAAAGTGACTCGGTCCTCCCTCAGAGGACAACCATCTCGGCTACACCACCTAACAATGTGCCACCTGGTTAGAGGGGACGCGGGGGTTGAATGTCGCTCACATTCCAGAGTCCTGAGAACCTGGCAGGAAGTATAGACCCCCAAGGCACCCCACGCCCCCAGCCTCACCTCACTGTCGTCCTCTTCATCTTCAGCCTCAGACTCTTCACTGTCTTCAAAAAACTTGGACTTGTCTGTAGATGGAGGCTGAGCGGGGCAGGAGGAGCAGGAAGGCCCGGCCTCACCGGTGGAGGACAACACAGCCTCGCTGGTGGCCTTGTTGTGGGAGGAGCTTCCTGAGCTGCTGCCCCCTTCATCAGATGAGGTGACGGCAGCCGCGGAGGTCTCCTTCTCACCGTTCTTGCACTGGGCGTCGGGCTCCAGCTCCCCGTTAACGCTCGCAGCCTTGTCCTCGGCGTCAGTCTTATCTGTAGTGTGTGAACACGGCTTACTCCGGGGCCCCTTCCCGCAGTTCTGGCCGTACCGTGTGAGCAGCTCCTCGATGGTCATGGTGGCCTCCTCGTGCAGGAGCACGGCCTCTTCGTTGTCCACTGAAATACAGTATGTCAAGAGAGAATGAGAAGAACCCCGGCAGACGAGGCCTCCGCCACGAAGACAAGCGTGACACTGATCATCCTGTGTCTACAGCTCCTGTGCAGAGCTATACGTCTCCATGGTAACAGACAACAATCCAAGACCAGTCTGACACTGCGGTCACGTCTCTGCACACTACTCACCCACTGAAGAGGAGTGGGACTTCAGGATCAGATCGCCTGTTACCATGGAGACACATAGCTGTGCAGAGCAGCTGTGGACATAAAACTGAAGTGGAAAATGAGGCAACTGCAGAAATACTCAAACAATAAAGCGAGATATCGACAAAAGCATCAAAATAATCAATATCCTACAGACATCAGCTGACCTAACGACAGCATAACACCAGTGACAGCCGCCATCGCAGCCACGCAAGGTCACCCATAACATCAGCTGATCCGGGGGCGACAGAAGCGGGCCGCTCGCCAGCCGCCACCCCGGGGGCGACAGCCGCGGACAGCTCGCCAGCCGCCACCCCGGGGGCGACAGCCGCGGACCGCTCGCCAGCCGCCACCCCGGGGGCGACAGCCGCGGACCGCTCGCCAGCCGCCAACCAGGGGGCGACAGCCGCGGACCGCTCGCCAGCCGCCAACCAGGGGGCGACAGCCGCGGACCGCTCGCCAGCCGCCAACCAGGGGGCGACAGCCGCGGACCGCTCGCCAGCCGCCACCCCGGGGGCGACAGCCGCGGACCGCTCGCCAGCCGCCAACCAGGGGGCGACAGCCGCGGACCGCTCGCCAGCCGCCACCCCGGGGGCGACAGCCGCGGACCGCTCGCCAGCCGCCACCCCGGGGGCGACAGCCGCGGACCGCTCGCCAGCCGCCACCCCGGGGGCGACAGCCGCGGACCGCTCGCCAGCCGCCAACCCGGGGGCGACAGCCGCGGACCGCTCGCCAGCCGCCACCCCGGGGGCGACAGCCGCGGACAGCTCGCCAGCCGCCACCCCGGGGGCGACAGCCGCGGACCGCTCGCCAGCCGCCACCCCGGGGGCGACAGCCGCGGACCGCTCGCCAGCCGCCACCCCGGGGGCGACAGCCGCGGACCGCTCGCCAGCCGCCAACCCGGGGGCGACAGCCGCGGACCGCTCGCCAGCCGCCAACCCGGGGGCGACAGCCGCGGACCGCTCGCCAGCCGCCAACCCGGGGGCGACAGCCGCGGACCGCTCGCCAGCCGCCAACCCGGGGGCGACAGCCGCGGACCGCTCGCCAGCCGCCAACCCGGGGGCGACAGCCGCGGACCGCTCGCCAGCCGCCAACCCGGGGGCGACAGCCGCGGACCGCTCGCCAGCCGCCAACCCGGGGGCGACAGCCGCGGACCGCTCGCCAGCCGCCAACCCGGGGGCGACAGCCGCGGACCGCTCGCCAGCCGCCAACCCGGGGGCGACAGCCGCGGACCGCTCGCCAGCCGCCAACCCGGGGGCGACAGCCGCGGACCGCTCGCCAGCCGCCAACCCGGGGGCGACAGCCGCGGACCGCTCGCCAGCCGCCAACCCGGGGGCGACAACCGCGGACCGCTCGCCAGCCGCCAACCCGGGGGCGACAACCGCGGACCGCTCGCCAGCCGCCAACCCGGGGGCGACAGCCGCGGACCGCTCGCCAGCCGCCAACCCGAGGGCGACAGCCGCGGACTACTCACCATCATCCTCATCAGCTACTTTATTCTTGTCCTCAGGGTCGTTGATCGGACGCCCGGCCATCTGTGACAGCTCCTTTATCACGTTCTCCTGTGTCAGCTTCTCATCAATAGCAAGGAAAGCGTCCTCCAGAGCCTGAAGTAAAACCAAAGACCCTCATACCAAAAGACAACCAGACAGGAGGAAGAGAGGGGAAAAAGATGGCTCCGCAGTGCGTCAACTATTAATTTCTATGGGTGAGCGGGGGGCATGCTCTGTGACTGTGTATGAGGTGGATGGGAGAGCGGACCCCTCATCTATTATCTTCTATGGGTGAGCAGGGGGCACGCTCTGTGACTGTGTATGAGGAGGATGGGAGAGCGGACCCCTCATCTATTATCTTCTATGGGTGAGCGGGGGGCATGCTCTGTGACTGTGTATGAGGGGGATGGGAGAGCGGACCCCTCATCTATTATCTTCTATGGGTGAGCGAGGGGCACGCTCTGTGACTGTGTATGAGGGGGATGGGAGAGCGGACCCCTCATCTATTATCTTCTATGGGTGAGCGGGGGGCACGCTCTGTGACTGTGTATGAGGGGGATGGGAGAGCGGACCCCTCATCTATTATCTTCTATGGGTGAGCGGGGGGCACGCTCTGTGACTGTGTATGAGGGGATGGGAGAGCGGACCCCTCATCTATTATCTTCTATGGGTGAGCGGGGGGCACGCTCTGTGACTGTGTATGAGGGGGATGGGAGAGCGGACCCCTCATCTATTATCTTCTATGGGTGAGCGGGGGGCACGCTCTGTGACTGTGTATGAGGGGGATGGGAGAGCGGACCCCTCATCTATTATCTTCTATGGGTGAGCGGGGGGCACGCTCTGTGACTGTGTATGAGGGGATGGGAGAGCGGACCCCTCATCTATTATCTTCTATGGGTGAGCGGGGGGCACGCTCTGTGACTGTGTATGAGGGGGATGGGAGAGCGGACCCCTCATCTATTATCTTCTATGGGTGAGCAGGGGGCACGCTCTGTCACTGTGTATGAGGGGGATGGGAGAGCGGACCCCTCATCTATTATCTTCTATGGGTGAGCGGGGGGCACGCTCTGTGACTGTGTATGAGGGGGATGGGAGAGCGGACCCCTCATCTATTATCTTCTATGGGTGAGCAGGGGGCACGCTCTGTCACTGTGTATGAGGGGGATGGGAGAGCGGACCCCTCATCTATTATCTTCTATGGGTGAGCGGGGGGCACGCTCTGTGACTGTGTATGAGGGGGATGGGAGAGCGGACCCCTCATCTATTATCTTCTATGGGTGAGCAGGGGGCACGCTCTGTCACTGTGTATGAGGGGGATGGGAGAGCGGACCCCTCATCTATTATCTTCTATGGGTGAGCGAGGGGCACGCTCTGTGACTGTGTATGAGGGGGATGGGAGAGCGGACCCCTCATCTATTATCTTCTATGGGTGAGCGGGGGGCACGCTCTGTGACTGTGTATGAGGGGGATGGGAGAGCGGACCCCTCATCTATTATCTTCTATGGGTGAGCGAGGGGCACGCTCTGTGACTGTGTATGAGGGGATGGGAGAGCGGACCCCTCATCTATTATCTTCTATGGGTGAGCGGGGGGCACGCTCTGTGACTGTGTATGAGGGGGATGGGAGAGCGGACCCCTCATCTATTATCTTCTATGGGTGAGCAGGGGGCACGCTCTGTCACTGTGTATGAGGGGGATGGGAGAGCGGACCCCTCATCTATTATCTTCTATGGGTGAGCGGGGGGCACGCTCTGTGACTGTGTATGAGGGGATGGGAGAGCGGACCCCTCATCTATTATCTTCTATGGGTGAGCGAGGGGCACGCTCTGTGACTGTGTATGAGGGGATGGGAGAGCGGACCCCTCATCTATTATCTTCTATGGGTGAGCAGGGGGCACGCTCTGTGACTGTGTATGAGGGGGATGGGAGAGCGGACCCCTCATCTATTATCTTCTATGGGTGAGCGGGGGGCACGCTCTGTGACTGTGTATGAGGGGGGATGGGAGAGCGGACCCCTCATCTATTATCTTCTATGGGTGAGCGGGGGGCACGCTCTGTGACTGTGTATGAGGGGGATGGGAGAGCTGACCCCTCATCTATTATCTTCTATGGGTGAGCGGGGGGCATGCTCTGTGACTGTGTATGAGGGGATGGGAGAGCGGACCCCTCATCTATTATCTTCTATGGGTGAGCGGGGGGCATGCTCTGTGACTGTGTATGAGGGGGGATGGGAGAGCGGACCCCTCATCTATTATCTTCTATGGGTGAGCGGGGGGCACGCTCTGTGACTGTGTATGAGGGGGATGGGAAAGCGGACCCCTCATCTATTATCTTCTATGGGTGAGCGGGGGGCATGCTCTGTGACTGTGTATGAGGGGATGGGAGAGCTGACCCCTCATCTATTATCTTCTATGGGTGAGCGGGGGGCATGCTCTGTGACTGTGTATGAGGGGGGATGGGAGAGCGGACCCCTCATCTATTATCTTCTATGGGTGAGCGGGGGGCACGCTCTGTGACTGTGTATGAGGGGGGATGGGAGAGCGGACCCCTCATCTATTATCTTCTATGGGTGAGTGGGGGGCATGCTCTGTGACTGTGTATGAGGGGGGATGGGAGAGCGGACCCCTCATCTATTATCTTCTATGGGTGAGCGGGGGGCACGCTCTGTGACTGTGTATGAGGAGGGATGGGAGAGCGGACCCCTCATCTATTATCTTCTATGGGTGAGCGGGGGGCACGCTCTGTGACTGTGTATGAGGGGGGATGGGAGAGCGGACCCCTCATCTATTATCTTCTATGGGTGAGTGGGGGGCATGCTCTGTGACTGTGTATGAGGGGGGATGGGAGAGCGGACCCCTCATCTATTATCTTCTATGGGTGAGCGGGGGGCACGCTCTGTGACTGTGTATGAGGGGATGGGAGAGCGGACCCCTCATCTATTATCTTCTATGGGTGAGCGGGGGGCACACTCTGTGACTGTGTATGAGGGGGATGGGAGAGCTGACCCCTCATCTATTATCTTCTATGGGTGAGCGGGGGGCACGCTCTGTGACTGTGTATGAGGGGGATGGGAGAGCGGACCCCTCATCTATTATCTTCTATGGGTGAGCGGGGGGCACGCTCTGTGACTGTGTATGAGGGGGATGGGAGAGCGGACCCCTCATCTATTATCTTCTATGGGTGAGCGGGGGGCACGCTCTGTGACTGTGTATGAGGGGGATGGGAGAGCGGACCCCTCATCTATTATCTTCTATCGGTGAGCGGGGGGCACGCTCTGTGACTGTGTATGAGGGGGATGGGAGAGCGGACCCCTCATCTATTATCTTCTATGGGTGAGCGGGGGGCACGCTCTGTGACTGTGTATGAGGGGGGATGGGAGAGCGGACCCCTCATCTATTATCTTCTATGGGTGAGCGAGGGGCACGCTCTGTGACTGTGTATGAGGGGGGATGGGAGAGCGGACCCCTCATCTATTATCTTCTATGGGTGAGCGGGGGGCACGCTCTGTGACTGTGTATGAGGGGGATGGGAGAGCGGACCCCTCATCTATTATCTTCTATGGGTGAGCGGGGGGCACGCTCTGTGACTGTGTATGAGGGGGATGGGAGAGCGGACCCCTCATCTATTATCTTCTATGGGTGAGCGGGGGGCATGCTCTGTGACTGTGTATGAGGGGGGATGGGAGAGCAGACCCCTCATCTATTATCTTCTATGGGTGAGCGGGGGGCACGCTCTGTGACTGTGTATGAGGGGGATGGGAGAGCTGACCCCTCATCTATTATCTTCTATGGGTGTGCGGGGGGCACGCTCTGTGACTGTGTATGAGGGGGATGGGAGAGCTGACCCCTCATCTATTATCTTCTATGGGTGAGCGGGGGGCACGCTCTGTGACTGTGTATGAGGGGGATGGGAGAGCTGACCCCTCATCTATTATCTTCTATGGGTGAGCGGGGGGCATGCTCTGTGACTGTGTATGAGGGGGATGGGAGAGCTGACCCCTCATCTATTATCTTCTATGGGTGAGCGGGGGGCACGCTCTGTGACTGTGTATGAGGGGGGATGGGAGAGCTGACCCCTCATCTATTATCTTCTATGGGTGAGCGGGGGGCACGCTCTGTGACTGTGTATGAGGAGGATGGGAGAGCTGACCCCTCATCTATTATCTTCTATGGGTGAGCGGGGGGCACGCTCTGTGACTGTGTATGAGGGGGATGGGAGAGCGGACCCCTCATCTATTATCTTCTATGGGTGAGCGGGGGGCACGCTCTGTGACTGTGTATGAGGGGGGATGGGAGAGCTGACCCCTCATCTATTATCTTCTATGGGTGAGCGGGGGGCACGCTCTGTGACTGTGTATGAGGGGGATGGGAGAGCGGACCCCTCATCTATTATCTTCTATGGGTGAGCGGGGGGCACGCTCTGTGACTGTGTATGAGGGGGATGGGAGAGCTGACCCCTCATCTATTATCTTCTATGGGTGAGCGGGGGGCATGCTCTGTGACTGTGTATGAGGGGGATGGGAGAGCTGACCCCTCATCTATTATCTTCTATGGGTGAGCGGGGGGCATGCTCTGTGACTGTGTATGAGGGGGATGGGAGAGCGGACCCCTCATCTATTATCTTCTATGGGTGAGCGGGGGGCACGCTCTGTGACTGTGTATGAGGGGGATGGGAGAGCTGACCCCTCATCTATTATCTTCTATGGGTGAGCGGGGGGCACGCTCTGTGACTGTGTATGAGGGGATGGGAGAGCGGACCACTCATCTATTATCTTCTATGGGTGAGCGGGGGGCATGCTCTGTGACTGTGTATGAGGGGGATGGGAGAGCGGACCCCTCATCTATTATCTTCTATGGGTGAGCGGGGGGCATGCTCTGTGACTGTGTATGAGGGGGATGGGAGAGCGGACCCCTCATCTATTATCTTCTATGGGTGAGCGGGGGGCACGCTCTGTGACTGTGTATGAGGGGGATGGGAGAGCTGACCCCTCATCTATTATCTTCTATGGGTGAGCGGGGGGCACGCTCTGTGACTGTGTATGAGGGGATGGGAGAGCGGACCACTCATCTATTATCTTCTATCTATGGGTGAGCGGGGGGCACGCTCTGTGACTGTGTATGAGGGGGATGGGAGAGCGGACCCCTCATCTATTATCTTCTATGGGTGAGCGGGGGGCATGCTCTGTGACTGTGTATGAGGGGGATGGGAGAGCGGACCCCTCATCTATTATCTTCTATGGGTGAGCGGGGGGCACGCTCTGTGACTGTGTATGAGGGGGATGGGAGAGCTGACCCCTCATCTATTATCTTCTATGGGTGAGCGGGGGGCACGCTCTGTGACTGTGTATGAGGGGATGGGAGAGCGGACCACTCATCTATTATCTTCTATGGGTGAGCGGGGGGCATGCTCTGTGACTGTGTATGAGGGGGATGGGAGAGCGGACCCCTCATCTATTATCTTCTATGGGTGAGCGGGGGGCATGCTCTGTGACTGTGTATGAGGGGGATGGGAGAGCGGACCCCTCATCTATTATCTTCTATGGGTGAGCGGGGGGCACGCTCTGTGACTGTGTATGAGGGGGATGGGAGAGCGGACCCCTCATCTATTATCTTCTATGGGTGAGCGGGGGGCACGCTCTGTGACTGTGTATGAGGGGGATGGGAGAGCGGACCCCTCATCTATTATCTTCTATGGGTGAGCGGGGGGCACGCTCTGTGACTGTGTATGAGGGGGATGGGAGAGCGGACCCCTCATCTATTATCTTCTATGGGTGAGCGGGGGGCACGCTCTGTGACTGTGTATGAGGGGGGATGGGAGAGCTGACCCCTCATCTATTATCTTCTATGGGTGAGCGGGGGGCACGCTCTGTGACTGTGTATGAGGGGGATGGGAGAGCGGACCCCTCATCTATTATCTTCTATGGGTGAGCGGGGGGCACGCTCTGTGACTGTGTATGAGGGGGATGGGAGAGCGGACCCCTCATCTATTATCTTCTATGGGTGAGCGGGGGGCACGCTCTGTGACTGTGTATGAGGGGGATGGGAGAGCGGACCCCTCATCTATTATCTTCTATGGGTGAGCGGGGGGCACGCTCTGTGACTGTGTATGAGGAGGATGGGAGAGCGGACCCCTCATCTATTATCTTCTATGGGTGAGCGGGGGGCATGCTCTGTGACTGTGTATGAGGGGGATGGGAGAGCGGACCCCTCATCTATTATCTTCTATGGGTGAGCGGGGGGCACGCTCTGTGACTGTGTATGAGGGGATGGGAGAGCGGACCCCTCATCTATTATCTTCTATGGGTGAGCGGGGGGCACGCTCTGTGACTGTGTATGAGGAGGATGGGAGAGCTGACCCCTCATCTATTATCTTCTATGGGTGAGCGGGGGGCATGCTCTGTGACTGTGTATGAGGGGGGATGGGAGAGCGGACCCCTCATCTATTATCTTCTATGGGTGAGCGGGGGGCACACTCTGTGACTGTGTATGAGGAGGATGGGAGAGCTGACCCCTCATCTATTATCTTCTATGGGTGAGCGGGGGGCACGCTCTGTGACTGTGTATGAGGGGGATGGGAGAGCGGACCCCTCATCTATTATCTTCTATGGGTGAGCGGGGGGCACGCTCTGTGACTGTGTATGAGGGGGATGGGAGAGCTGACCCCTCATCTATTATCTTCTATGGGTGAGCGGGGGGCACGCTCTGTGACTGTGTATGAGGGGGATGGGAGAGCGGACCCCTCATCTATTATCTTCTATGGGTGAGCGGGGGGCACGCTCTGTGACTGTGTATGAGGGGATGGGAGAGCTGACCTCTCATCTGTTATCTTCTATGGGTGAGCGGGGGGCATGCTCTGTGACTGTGTATGAGGGGGGATGGGAGAGCGGACCCCTCATCTATTATCTTCTATGGGTGAGCGGGGGGCACGCTCTGTGACTGTGTATGAGGGGGGATGGGAGAGCGGACCCCTCATCTATTATCTTCTATGGGTGAGCGGGGGGCACGCTCTGTGACTGTGTATGAGGGGGATGGGAGAGCGGACCCCTCATCTATTATCTTCTATGGGTGAGCGGGGGGCACGCTCTGTGACTGTGTATGAGGGGGATGGGAGAGCGGACCCCTCATCTATTATCTTCTATGGGTGAGCGGGGGGCATGCTCTGTCACTGTGTATGAGGGGGATGGGAGAGCGGACCCCTCATCTATTATCTTCTATGGGTGAGCGGGGGGCACGCTCTGTGACTGTGTATGAGGGGATGGGAGAGCGGACCCCTCATCTATTATCTTCTATGGGTGAGCGGGGGGCACGCTCTGTGACTGTATGAGGGGGATGGGAGAGCTGACCCCTCATCTATTATCTTCTATGGGTGAGCGGGGGCACGCTCTGTGACTGTGTATGAGGAGGATGGGAGAGCGGACCCCTCATCTATTATCTTCTATGGGTGAGCGGGGGGCACGCTCTGTGACTGTGTATGAGGGGGATGGGAGAGCGGACCCCTCATCTATTATCTTCTATGGGTGAGCGGGGGGCACGCTCTGTGACTGTGTATGAGGGGGATGGGAGAGCTGACCCCTCATCTATTATCTTCTATGGGTGAGCGGGGGGCACGCTCTGTGACTGTGTATGAGGGGGATGGGAGAGCGGACCCCTCATCTATTATCTTCTATGGGTGAGCGGGGGGCACGCTCTGTGACTGTGTATGAGGGGATGGGAGAGCGGACCCCTCATCTATTATGGGCATGCTCTGCAGGAAGGCGATAGGTCAGTTCTTCTAACATGTATTGACTTATTGGTCACAGATACTTAGACGCTAAGTTGGCCTAGGGTGGGATAGCACCATGATGGTGATAGGGACACGACAGGAGTGCGACCAGGACCTGAACACGTACCCCCATCAAATGCAAAGACGAAGAAGACCCAACACAGGAGGAGCTCCCATTATAAAGTGGTGACCAGCAACATCTGGCTACAATATGGCCCCCGGCACAGGAGGACGGCCGCCCCGCTCACCTTCTGCAGCTTGCCCTCCTTGTACGCCTTCTGCTCCTTTATGATGTCCGGCAGGTACTTGGAGCAATATAAGGCCACCTCTTCACCTGGAGGACCAAGAAAACAAATGAGAGGGCACGGCCCCAACAGGCTGGCTACAGAGACACGCAGGGGCCGGGACACGAAGACGGGGCCCCGCCGAGGTCGAGAGTCGCCGTCCCGCACACGCGGAGGAGACCAGGTCATATGACCAGCTCAGGCACTAGCACCGGCACCGCACTACGGCACACTGACACCAGCACTCACCTCCGTGACCGTCATACACTGAGAACATGGCCGTCTCACCATCCAACTCCGGGATGCAGTTATGGGCGTCCTGAAAGACAGTAAAAGGGAATTAACAGAAGACGCCCAGACGAGTAGGAGGCAGTACGAGGCCCCCGCACATACATACAATGGATAGAAAAAGTCTACACGCCCAAATAAAAAAAACAAATGACAAATGAATAATCCTACAAGAAAATTCGTCTCAGGACTTTTTCTCCTTTAATGTCACCATAAAATGTACAAATACTGAGAGAAACAAACCGAAATCATATTGGAGGAAGAAATAAAAATAAGAAACCTACAATAAAGTGGTTGCATAAGTGTGAACACCCTCTTATCAGGGATGTAGTTGTTCTCCGAATCAGCCGATCACATCCCCCCCATGTTACACAGTAGTCAGCGCTCGGCCGCCGTCATTTACAGTGATTCTGATTAACCCCAGAGAAAGTGTCGCTGCTCCAGGAGGATTTTTACAACATTTTCTGGTCCATAAACAGCTGACAACACAGCAAAGGATCTCGGTGTGTTAAGTTGTCAATCAAGGGAACGTTTTAAGTAAAGAAAATCCAGCTTCCACTATATAAAAATGCTCATGCTTTATTTAATGCATTAAAAGAAGGGAGTCAGGTACGACCACATACAGTGAGGTGTGAGGGGAAGGAAGGTACCTTCGACCACTGCGATTCGAGCACCCTACATGCTCTTAGGGCTCATACCCACGTGTGAAAAACACCAAGGTTACTTACCAGTAGCTGTTTTTTCCTGAACCCATGACAGCACACCTTGAGAGAGGGATCCGCCCCACCAATGACAGGAAACCGTCTGAAATAAAAGAGGGGTACCTCTCCCTCACTTCAGTTGGATTACAGAGCATTGAGAGGACCTCCAGAAAAGGTTAGACACATAACCAACACCTACAATATATTATATATAAAAAGTAAAGTACTCACCAGGGTGTGAGAAAGACAGGGGGGGGGGGGACTACGGGTGCTGTCATGGGTTCAGGAAAAACCAGCTACCGGTAAGTAACCTTGGTGTTTTCCCCTCACCCATGACAGCAAACCTTGAGAGAATTTTGGAGAATATGAGCACCCTAGGCAGGGACCACCGCCTGAAGTACCCTTCTCCCAAAGAGGAGGATAGATCCAACCGATCGTGCTTGTAGAAGGTGGATGGTGCAGACCAAGTATCAGCTTTACATATCTGGTCAATCGAGAAATCTTCTCCTCTCTGCCCAGGAGGTCGCTACAGCTCTGGTGGAATGAGCTTTAATACCGTCCGGTGCCTGAACTCCTGTAGATGTATAAGCTAGACAAATGGCCTCCCTAAGCCACCTAGCAATAGTTCCCTTTGACACCCCGTGACCTTTCCTACTCCCCTGAAAGGCCAGAAACGAGGAGCGGTCCTTCCTCCACTGACTAGTCATGTCTATGTGCTGTAGTAATGCCCTTCTAACATCTAGACTGTGGAATCTAACCTCCCCGGGGTTTTTAGGGTTACTGCAGAATGAGGGAAGCACAATTTCTTGATTACAGTGGAATCTGGAAACGACTTTCGGAAGGTACGCCGGATCTGTACGTAGGACAACCCGATCATCATGAATTTGGGAGTATGGGGGGAATCAACAAAAAGGGTCTGCAGGTGATTCACCCCACAGGCCGACGTTAGGGCCACCAGGACAATGGTTTTGAGGGTGAGGAACTTTGGAGAGATAACCTGCAGGGGTTCAAATGGGTCACCAGAGAGTGGGTTTAAAACCAAATTCAGGTCCCAGGGAGGAACTCTGAGAGCCCGAACTGGTTTAGCTCTGGAACAGGATTTAATGAATCTAGAGACCCACATGTTCCCCGCCAGGTTACAATTATAAAGGCCCCTAGGGCGGACACCTGAACTTTAAGTGTTCCCGTAGCTAACCCCAGCTCACGTCCCTTCTGTAAAAACTCTAGGACATCTTTAATTGGAGGTTTATCCGACAACGGGGAGTCTATAAAATCCAGGAATTTTCCCCAGATTCTGCTATAAATCTTCGTTGTTATGGGCCTCCTACTACCCAATAGGGTGGAAACTAGGCCTGGTGAAAACTCCCTATTGCTCAGTAACATCCTCTCAAATGCCAAGCCGCCAGATGGAAACCTTTGGCTTGTGCATGGAATATCGGCCCCTGGATGAGAAGGTCCGGCAGGACCCAGGGATCCGAGACTGACATTAGGCAAAGCAGGGAGAACCAGGCCAAAAGGGGGCTATCAGAATTACCCTTGCCCCCTCCTCCCAAATTTTCCTCACAACTGCCGGGATCATTACTATCGGTGGAAAAGCGTAGGCCTTCCTGAACTTCCAGGGTATCTGGAGAGCGTCTACAGCATAGGGATTCTCTGTTGGGTCTAGTGAACATAATCTCTCCACCTTCCTGTTCGCCCTGGTGGCGAACAAATCTATGTCCGGTGACCTCCATAGCTGGATAATCTGTTGGAAGACTATCGGGTTTAGAGCCCACTCTCCTTGTCTTAAAGTGTGGCGACTGAGGAAATCAGCTCTTGAATTTTCTACCCCCCGGATGTAAAGAGCACTGAGGGATGGGAGATGCTGTTCTGCTAGATGCAGGATCCTGTTTGCCACTACCATCAGGGAGCGAGATCTTGTTCCTCCCTGGTAATTTATATACGCCACTGTCGTCCGATTGTCGGACCTGATCTGGACATGACGACCCTGTATGTGGGGGAGGAAGCCTATCAGGGATTTCTCTACTGCCAAAAGCTCTTTTAGGTTCGATGATGTCCCTATCTCGTGACGTAGCCAGAGCCCCTGAACTGAGAGCTCTGCTAGATGACCCCCCCAGCCGGAGCCACTTGCATCTGTTGTAATTGTGTGGTCGACTGGTCTGGACCACGGCAAGCCTGAGGTTAGATTCTCCCTGTTTGTCCACCAGGAGAGGGAGTCTACCGTCTCCAAGGAAAGAGATAGTCTTTTTTCTAAATGGCCATTGAAGGATTTTTGCACTGACAGGACCTCCCACTGAAGAAGCCTCATATGACCTTGGGCCCATTTGACTGCCGGGAGACAGGACATCATGGAGCCCAGTAGGGACATTGCTCCTCTCAGGGACATGACTGGAGACTTTATGGCCCTTGAGACAAGGCTGATTATATTGCAAACCTTGTCTTCCGGGAGGAAGCAGGCTTGGAGTTGGGAATTTAGGGTCAAGCCCAGAAAGATCTGAGTCCTTGAGGGGGATAGTTTTGATTTTTGAATATTTATCAACCATCCTAGCTGATGTAAGGCTGTCCTGACCTCTAGAAGTTGAGAGGAACAGTGGTCCTCCGACTTCCCTATTACCAGAAAGTCGTCCAGGTAGGGAACCATCACCACGTTTTTGATTCGGAGAAAAGCTGTCACCTCCGCTATAACCTTTGTAAACACTCTCGGTGCTATCGAGAGTCCAAAAGGTAGGGCAGTGAATTGGAAATGTCTCAATCCCCTTGGATGAATAGGGCTACCCTTAGGTACTTCTGGTAGTCTGGATGGATTGGGACTAGTGATGAGCGAGTATGTTCGGTTAACCCTTTCGCCGAGTATACTCGGCCGAGCACCGAGTATTTATACAATGCTCGGGCTTTAAGTTTTCGTAGCTCCGTGAACATGATTTGCGACTGTTTGACAGATGCTGGAAAAACAGGCATTCCTCACATGTATTATATCAGTCAAACAGTCGCAAATCATGTTCACGGAGCTACGAAAACTTAAAGCCCGAGCACTCTATAAATACTCTGTGCTCGGCCGAGTATACTCGGCGAAAGGGTTAACCGAACCTACTCGCTCATCACTAATTGGGACGTGATAGACCTCTTTTAAGTCGAGAACTGCCATGAAACAATTGTGGTGTAGGAGTTTTACTGCCGAGTTCACGGATTCCATTTTGAAAGTCTGGTTCTCTATCAGCTGATTTAGATTTTTGAGGTTGATAATGGTCCTTAAGGACCCATTTGTTTTTTTTATCACAAATAGGGGGGGAATAAAATCCCCTTCCCCCATTGAGAACCCGGAACTTCGTGAAGGACCTGATTGTTGACCAAATCTAGCACCTCCGACTCTAGGGCCATCTGCTCCTCCCTGGACTTCCTCCAGGAGGTGATCATGAAGGTTCAGTGGGGGACTTGACTGAAGCGTATCTATAGTCCATTCTTTAGGATACTCAACACCCAGGGATTTGAAGTAATTGCTTCCCAAGCTGGGATAAAATGGGAAAGCCTTCCCCCGACCTCTAGCCTCACGTCATTGGGGAGATTTTTTGGTACTGGAGGACGGCCCCCCAAACATGTAACCAGAGTCTTTTTTAGATCTGGGCTCCATTCTTTTCCTTTCTCCCAGAGAGTGACCCCGGTTAAATCTTTTCCTCCGAAAGTAGGACATTTTTTGTGTCCCTCGTGAAACCTCTCTTCCTGTCACCAGCCTTCTCCAAAAGCTCATCCAGTTTTTGATGAAACAAGAGTTTACCATCACAAGGAATGGAACAAAGTTTATGTTTAGACTGCAGGTCTCCTGGGCGACCCTTGAGCCACAGGGCTCGTCTGGCAGCGTTAGATAAGTTAGCAGACCTGGCAGCGAGTTTAACCGAATCCGCTGAGGAGTCGGCAAGGAAAGCGAACGTTGCCCAGAAATAAAACCCTCTCCAATCTACGCTGAGGAGTCGGCAAGGAAAGCGGACGCTGCCCAGAGATAAAATCCTCTCCAATCTACGCTGAGGAGTCGGCAAGGAAAGCGGACGCTTTTATCCTTGAGCTGGTCTCCTAAATGCTGAAGCCACACCATGAGTGACCTAGCGACACAAGTGCCTGCTACCGCTGGCTTCAGACCCCCTGCCGCCGCTTCCCAGGTGTGACGCAGGAAGGAATCTGCCTTCTTATCTAGAGCATCCTTTAGACTGCCCGAATCTTACAGGGGTAGGGATGATTTTTTGGATGATCGGTCGACAGACCCGTCAACTTTAGGAATTTTATCCCAGGACCCAGAGACACTATCCTCAAAGGGGTACCTCCTTTTAGAGGATGAGGCCAACACTCCCTATTTCCCATTCTTTAAGGGTCTGAATTTTAGGATTCACTGGAAAGGAGCGTCTCTTTTTTTCCTCCAGGCCTGTGAACATGTCTTCCAGGGACCTGGCTGCCTTCTCCTCCCTCAACCCCATGGTAGATCTAACCGCTCTGACCAACTTGTCTGTATCCTCAATAGGGAAGCAGGGCCTACCACTGTCTGATGATGAATCACCGAGGCATGGATCCTCTGACTGGGAGGATAAATCATAGTCGGAGGAGATATCCTTATGGGATCTCTTTTTCCCCTTTAGTAAGCCTTTAAGGGAATCTTGAACCTCTGTACGGATTAAGGACCTCAAGTTAGAAGCGAAATCCGGGGTGCTCTCCGCTATGGTTTGGTTAATACAGCTAGCACAAAGCTGTTTCTGCCAATCTATGGAAAGGGGGACTTGACATAAGGCGCAAACCCTTTGCTTCTGTTTGGCGCTACTCTTCTTAGGTTCCTAAGGAATGAAGCACATAATAACTTTCCATTACTATTAAGTGACATTCACGAAGATCACTCACCCCTGAAGTCACAAAAGGGTACCGGATTTTGAGGCTGTGGCGGGACATAAGATGAATCCCTTCTCGATGGCCCTGAAGCGTCCCGACACCTTACTCCTCCTGCTGCCGCTGCGGTTGCTGGAGCAGCCGTCCGTGTGAGAGGCGTCCGACTGCTTCTTCCGCTGGCGTTGATGAGATGGAGGGGTCAGCTGCTGCTGCTCCCGGCTGTCCTGGTCTGCCATAGCTGCTATACCACAAGCATAAGTATAGGCAGCGTTTGACCAGGACAACCCCTCCCCACCTTAAATAGGGCACATCCGAAACCTCCTTCGGATCAGGTGTCCTCCCCCCTCCTGACGCCCGTCGGCAGAGGTTTCAAAAGACGGCCGGCAAGCGCTTACAGGTCGCCGCCAGGATGGATCCGGGTGCCGCCCCCTGACGTCATCAGGCACGCCTCTCCCAGCATGCACCGTGACGTGACGTCAAGCGTGTCACACCCGGAAGATACCGCTCCCGGCGTGCGGTCAGCCAGGAGCCTGCGACAGGGAGAGGACAGCGCAGTGGTCTGCGGGGAGCCGGAGCCCTCCTCACCGCCTGCGCACGCTCGGACACGGCTCCAGGGAACCGCGGACGGCGCTTCTGGAACCTGGAACCCGGTGTACAGGCAGGTGCCCGCTCTTCCACACCGGAACAGGCCCAAGTAAGCATGCACATCTTCTTTTCAGACAGGTTCCCATCAAGGACAGGAACCCAACTGAAGCGAGGGAGAGGTACCACCCTTTTATTTCAGACGGTTTCCTGTCCTTGGTGGGGCAGATCCCTCTCTCCGTGGTGCTGTCATGGGTGAGGGCAAAAAAAGGTTCAGTTTTCTGAACTGTAAAAACGGACGAGTGTCACGCGAGTTTCACGCACCGTTTCTTTAAAAGCCGGCAATTCATCAGCTACGTACAGCTACAACACAGCGGTACCCGGCAATATAGAATAGAAAGAATAGATCTACACACAGAAAGATGTCAGTCACATCTATCATTAGTACAGTGACAGTGTTGGTTACTGGACTTGTAATTTATTGTTAAATTAAAGAATATATTTAAAAATAAAAAAAAAAATGGGGTGGGGTTCCCCGTAATTTTACACTCTAGCGGAGGTTAAGCAGACAGCTGGGGCGGATGTTTAAAGCCTGGGAAGGGGGTAATACCCACGGAGCTTCCCAGGCTATCAATACCAGCCCCCAGCTCTCTGCCTAGCCTTTGCTAGCTGTTAAAAGAGGGGGACCCCATGTAAATTTTTTTTTATTTTTTTTTTGGGAGGGGGGGTCCCCATTTTAATAGCCAGTAAAGAAGGCTATGTATACAGCTGGGAGCTGATATTAGTAGCCTGGGAAGCTCTGCCAGCGTACCACGTCTGGCAGAGACGACTCCATGAATTCATCGGGACTCTAAGGGTGAGCTGAAATAACCTCTTGGTCTATATGAATCAAGAGAAGGTGCAACAACATTTCCCCGGCATCAGATCTACCAGGGACACTGAAGATGTCTTTAAGAAGGGCTGAAATCTGGCCCCACAGTGACATTATCCAGAACTGAACATCCCTCAAAAACTGATGAATAGACAAGAAGAGACTTTCTGGCCAGTCCTGCTTGTGTCCGGCATGTGACCTCAATTTCCCGTATTCGCCATATCTCCAGCCTGTAGGGTTGGGGGCAAGACGGAGCCTTTTCTTACAAATAAAACATCCAGGCCCTTTGGGTTCAGCCACTATCTCCAGAAGCAGGAAACGTGTTCTGTCTGATGACACCGAGGGGGAACTCTATGGCCATTATCCCAGAAGGAGTAAAGCAGACACCGGTCATCACCAGAAGATCACCATCCCCATAGTGAGGCATGGTGGGGGCAGCATTGTGTTCTGGGGCTGGTTTTCAGCAGCTGGAATTAGGGCTTTGGCCAAGTGGGAGGGAATTATGGACAGAACAAATATCAGACAATTTTACATCAGAACCTTCCAGCGGCTGCTAAAAAGCTGAAGATGAGGAGGAATTTCACCTTTCAGCAGATAAAGCCCCTAAGTGACCTCCAAATCACCAAGAGAACAGCTTCACCAGAAGAAGATGGAAGTTCTGGAACAGACGAGCCTAGACCTGAACCCGAGGGAAAATCTGTGGTGACCTGAAGAGGGCGCTGTACACAAGAGATGTCCCTGCAATCTGACAGATGTGGAGCTACTGCAAGGAGGAGCCGGCAAATTCTAGATGTGCCGAGTGATTGACCCCAACCCAAAAAGACTGAACACTGACAGAAACTGACAGGGGACAGCAGCAAAGTATTAGTGTAAGAGTGTGTAGATTAATGCAACTGCATTATTTTACTGATTTATTATTCTTTTCACCCCAGAAATTATTCCATCTCACAGGATTTGTACAGATTATGGCGACATTAAAAGGGAAAAAGTCCTGGAATGTTTGTTTCTGAACAAATATTTACAGGGGCGTGCAGACTTCTTATATAGGGAGGTTGTCAGGCAGGGGACAAAGCGCTCAGGGGCTACAGGGGGAGGGGGGTGCAGACTCCCCCCTCTCAGGGTTACAGGGGAGGGGGGCCGCAGACTCCCCCCCTCTCAGGGTTACAGGGGAGGGGGCGCAGACTCCCCCCCTCTCAGGGTTACAGGGGAGGGGGGCGCAGACTCCCCCCTCTCAGGGTTACAGGGGAGGGGGGCGCAGACTCCCCCCCTCTCAGGGTTACAGGGGAGGGGGGCGCAGACTCCCCCCCTCTCAGGGTTACAGGGGAGGGGGGCGCAGACTCCCCCCCTCTCAGGGTTACAGGGGAGGGGGCGCAGACTCCCCCCCTCTCAGGGTTACAGGGGAGGGGGGCGCAGACTCCCCCCCTCTCAGGGTTACAGGGGAGGGGGGCGCAGACTCCCCCCCTCTCAGGGTTACAGGGGAGGGGGGCGCAGACTCCCCCCCTCTCAGGGTTACAGGGGAGGGGGGCGCAGACTCCCCCCCTCTCAGGGTTACAGGGGAGGGGGGCGCAGACTCCCCCCCTCTCAGGGTTACAGGGGAGGGGGGCGCAGACTCCCCCCCTCTCAGGGTTACAGGGGAGGGGGGCGCAGACTCCCCCCCTCTCAGGGTTACAGGGGAGGGGGGCGCAGACTCCCCCCCTCTCAGGGTTACAGGGGAGGGGGGCGCAGACTCCCCCCCTCTCAGGGTTACAGGGGAGGGGGGCGCAGACTCCCCCCCTCTCAGGGTTACAGGGGAGGGGGGCGCAGACTCCCCCCCTCTCAGGGTTACAGGGGAGGGGGGCGCAGACTCCCCCCCTCTCAGGGTTACAGGGGAGGGGGGCGCAGACTCCCCCCCTCTCAGGGTTACAGGGGAGGGGGGCGCAGACTCCCCCCCTCTCAGGGTTACAGGGGAGGGGGGCGCAGACTCCCCCCCTCTCAGGGTTACAGGGGAGGGGGGCGCAGACTCCCCCCCTCTCAGGGTTACAGGGGAGGGGGGCGCAGACTCCCCCCCCTCTCAGGGTTACAGGGGAGGGGGGCGCAGACTCCCCCCCTCTCAGGGTTACAGGGGAGGGGGGCGCAGACTCCCCCCCTCTCAGGGTTACAGGGGAGGGGGGCGCAGACTCCCCCCCTCTCAGGGTTACAGGGGAGGGGGGCGCAGACTCCCCCCTCTCAGGGTTACAGGGGAGGGGGGCGCAGACTCCCCCCTCTCAGGGTTACAGGGGAGGGGGGCGCAGACTCCCCCCCTCTCAGGGTTACAGGGGAGGGGGGCGCAGACTCCCCCCCTCTCAGGGTTACAGGGGAGGGGGGCGCAGACTCCCCCCTCTCAGGGTTACAGGGGAGGGGGGCGCAGACTCCCCCCTCTCAGGGTTACCGGGGAGGGGGGCGCAGACTCCCCCCTCTCAGGGTTACAGGGGAGGGGGCGCAGACTCCCCCCTCTCAGGGTTACAGGGGAGGGGGGCGCAGACTCCCCCCTCTCAGGGTTACAGGGGAGGGGGGCGCAGACTCCCCCCTCTCAGGGTTACAGGGGAGGGGGGCGCAGACTTCCCCCTCTCAGGGTTACAGGGGGGGCGCAGACTCCCCCCTCTCAGGGTTACAGGGGGGGCGCAGACTCCCCCCCCTCAGGGTTACAGGGGAGGGGGGCGCAGACTCCCCCCCCTCAGGGTTACAGGGGAGGGGGGCGCAGACTCCCCCCCCTCTCAGGGTTACAGGGGAGGGGGGCGCAGACTCCCCCCCTCTCAGGGTTACAGGGGAGGGGGGCGCAGACTCCCCCCCCTCTCAGGGTTACAGGGGAGGGGGGCGCAGACTCCCCCCCTCTCAGGGTTACAGGGGAGGGGGGCGCAGACTCCCCCCTCTCAGGGTTACAGGGGAGGGGGGCGCAGACTCCCCCCTCTCAGGGTTACAGGGGGGGCGCAGACTCCCCCCTCTCAGGGTTACAGGGGGGGCGCAGACTCCCCCCTCTCAGGGTTACAGGGGGGGCAGACTCCCCCCTCTCAGGGTTACGGGGAGGGGGCGCAGACTTCCCCCTCTCAGGGTTACAGGGGGGGGCGCAGACTTCCCCCTCTCAGGGTTACAGGGGGGGGGGGGCGCAGACTTCCCCCTCTCAGGGTTACAGGGGGGGGGGGCGCAGACTTCCCCCTCTCAGGGTTACAGGGGGGGGGGGGGCGCAGACTCCCCCCTCTCAGGGTTACAGGGGGCGCAGACTCCCCCCTCTCAGGGTTACAGGGGGGGCAGACTCACCCCTCTCAGGGTTACGGGGGGGGCAGACTCCCCCCTCTCAGGGTTACGGGGGGGGCAGACTCCCCCCTCTCAGGGTTACGGGGGGGGGGGCGCAGACTTCCCCCTCTCAGGGTTACGGGGGGGGGCGCAGACTCCCCCCTCTCAGGGTTACGGGGGGGGGGCGCAGACTTCCCCCTCTCAGGGTTACGGGGGGGGGGCGCAGACTCCCCCCCTCTCAGGGTTACAGGGGAGGGGGGCGCAGACTCCCCCCACTCAGGGTTACAGGGGAGGGGGGCGCAGACTCCCCCCTCTCAGGGTTACGGGGGGGGGGGGGCGCAGACTTCCCCCTCTCAGGGTTACAGGGGGGGGGGCGCAGACTTCCCCCTCTCAGGGTTACAGGGGGGGCGCAGACTCCCCCCTCTCAGGGTTACAGGGGGGGCAGACTCCCCCCTCTCAGGGTTACAGGGGGGGCAGACTCCCCCCTCTCAGGGTTACGGGGGGGGGGCGCAGACTCCCCCCTCTCAGGGTTACGGGGGGGGGGCCGCAGACTCCCCCCTCTCAGGGTTACAGGGGGGGCGCAGACTCCCCCCTCTCAGGGTTACAGGGGGGGCGCAGACTCCCCCCTCTCAGGGTTACAGGGGGGGCGCAGACTCCCCCCTCTCAGGGTTACAGGGGGGGCGCAGACTCCCCCCTCTCAGGGTTACGGGGGGGGGGGCGCAGACTTCCCCCTCTCAGGGTTATGGGGGGGGGGGCGCAGACTTCCCCCTCTCAGGGTTATGGGGGGGGGCGCAGACTCCCCCCTCTCAGGGTTACAGGGGGGGGCGCAGACTTCCCCCTCTCAGGGTTACAGGGGGGGGGGGCGCAGACTTCCCCCTCTCAGGGTTACAGGGGGGGGGGGCGCAGACTCCCCCCTCTCAGGGTTACAGCGGGGGGGCGCAGACTTCCCCCTCTCAGGGTTACAGGGGAGGGGGGGGCGCAGACTTCCCCCTCTCAGGGTTACAGGGGGGGCGCAGACTCCCCCCTCTCAGGGTTACGGGGGGGGGGGCGCAGACTTCCCCCTCTCAGGGTTACAGGGGGGGGGGCGCAGACTTCCCCCTCTCAGGGTTACAGGGGGGGGGGCGCAGACTTCCCCCTCTCAGGGTTACAGGGGGGGGGCGCAGACTTCCCCCTCTCAGGGTTACAGGGGGGGGGGGCGCAGACTCCCCCCTCTCAGGGTTACAGCGGGGGGGCGCAGACTTCCCCCTCTCAGGGTTACAGGGGGGGGGGGCGCAGACTCCCCCCTCTCAGGGTTACAGCGGGGGGGCGCAGACTTCCCCCTCTCAGGGTTACAGGGGAGGGGGGGGCGCAGACTTCCCCCTCTCAGGGTTACAGGGGGGGCGCAGACTCCCCCCTCTCAGGGTTACGGGGGGGGGGGCGCAGACTTCCCCCTCTCAGGGTTACAGGGGGGGGGGCGCAGACTTCCCCCTCTCAGGGTTACAGGGGGGGGGGCGCAGACTCCCCCCTCTCAGGGTTACAGGGGGGGGGGGGGCGCAGACTTCCCCCTCTCAGGGTTACAGCGGGGGGGCGCAGACTTCCCCCCTCTCAGGGTTACAGGGGGGGGGCGCAGACTTCCCCCCTCTCAGGGTTACAGGGGGGGGGCGCAGACTTCCCCCCTCTCAGGGTTACAGGGGGGGGGGGCGCAGACTTCCCCCTCTCAGGGTTACAGGGGGGGGGGGGCGCAGACTCCCCCCTCTCAGGGTTACAGCGGGGGGGCGCAGACTTCCCCCCTCTCAGGGTTACAGGGGGGGGGGGGCGCAGACTTCCCCCTCTCAGGGTTACAGGGGGGGGGGGCGCAGACTCCCCCCTCTCAGGGTTACAGCGGGGGCGCACGTTGCCGGCAGCGCTCCCCGCGGCTCCGCACTCACCTCCATGGACACCCTCCAGCCCTGCATGGCGGAGTAGCCGAAGCTCAGCCTCCGGTTGCCGCCCCCGCCGGAGCTCTTGCTGGTGTTTGGCTGGGACAGATAGGCTCCCATGTCCGGACACGTGCGGCCTGTAAGCGGCTCCGGAGAATCAGCGGAACGGAAGCGGAAGTGGCAGCGGAGACAAGAGGAGCCGGATGATCACGTGACCGGAACTGCAGCCCGCGGCGGCCATGTTATGTGCGGGCAAATCCCGAATCACCGCGAGGACCTTCTGCCACAACCCAAAAGAAGAGACCCCACAGAAACATCCCCCCGACCGACCGCAGCCCGAGACCTCCATCCATCCCGAAATATTCATAAAGACTAAGCCACAATGGCGACAACATCGCAAACAAGCGGTCACATGACTCCACACGTCACTTCCTTGGATACGGTCCCTAGAGACCGCGGGGAGCGCGCACACTGCTCAGTAGTCACTTAGAAATAGTCACTGGCCTTCAAGGGGTTGTCCAGAAATAGTCAAAATAATATCTCCATCCTGTAATAATGTCCCTCATCCTGTAATAATGTCCTCCATCCTGTAATAATGTCCCCCATCCTGTAATAATGTCCTCCATCCTGTAATAATGTCCTCATCCTGTAATAATATCCTCATCCTGTAATAATGTCCATCCTGTAATAATGTCCTCCATCCTGTAATAATGTCCATCCTGTAATAATGTCCTCCATCCTGTAATAATGTCCATCCTGTAATAATGTCCTCATCCTGTAATAATGTCCATCCTGTAATAATGTCCTCCATCCTGTAATAATGTCCATCCTGTAATAATGTCCTCCATCCAGTAATAATGTCCATCCTGTAATAATGTCCCCATCCTGTAATAATGTCCATCCTGTAATAATGTCCCCATCCTGTAATAATGTCCATCCTGTAATAATGTCCATCCTGTAATAATATCCTCCATCCTGTAATAATGTCCTCATCCTGTAATAATATCCTCATCCTGTAATAATGTCCATCCTGTAATAATGTCCTCCATCCTGTAATAATGTCCTCATCCTGTAATAATATCCTCATCCTGTAATAATGTCCATCCTGTAATAATATCCTCATCCTGTAATAATGTCCATCCTGTAATAATGTCCTCCATCCTGTAATAATGTCCATCCTGTAATAATGTCCCCATCCTGTAATAATGTCCTCCATCCTGTAATAATGTCCTCATCCTGTAATAATGTCCATCCTGTAATAATGTCCTCCATCCAGTAATAATGTCCATCCTGTAATAATGTCCCCATCCTGTAATAATGTCCATCCTGTAATAATGTCCCCATCCTGTAATAATGTCCATCCTGTAATAATGTCCATCCTGTAATAATATCCTCCATCCTGTAATAATATCCTCATCCTGTAATAATGTCCTCATCCTGTAATAATGTCCTCATCCTGTAATAATATCCTCATCCTGTAATAATGTCCATCCTGTAATAATGTCCTCCATCCTGTAATAATGTCCATCCTGTAATAATGTCCTCCATCCTGTAATAATGTCCTCATCCTGTAATAATATCCTCATCCTGTAATAATGTCCATCCTGTAATAATGTCCTCCATCCTGTAATAATGTCCATCCTGTAATAATGTCCTCCATCCTGTAATAATGTCCCCATCCTGTAATAATGTCCTCCATCCAGTAATAATGTCCATCCTGTAATAATGTCCCCATCCTGTAATAATGTCCATCCTGTAATAATGTCCCCATCCTGTAATAATGTCCATCCTGTAATAATGTCCATCCTGTAATAATATCCTCCATCCTGTAATAATATCCTCCATCCTGTAATAATGTCCATCCTGTAATAATGTCCTCCATCCTGTAATAATGTCCATCCTGTAATAATGTCCTCCATCCTGTAACAATGTTCCCATCCTGTAATAATGTCCTCATCCTGTAATAATGTCCATCCTGTAATAATGTCCTCCATCCAGTAATAATGTCCCCATCCTGTAATAATATCCTCCATCCTGTAATAATGTCCATCCTGTAATAATGTCCTCCATCCTGTAATAATGTCCCTCATCCTGTAATAATGTCCATCCTGTAATAATGTCCTCCATCCAGTAATAATGTCCCCATCCTGTAATAATATCCTCCATCCTGTAATAATGTCCATCCTGTAATAATGTCCTCCATCCTGTAATAATGTCCATCCTGTAATAATGTCCATCCTGTAATAATGTCCTCCATCCTGTAATAATGTCCATCCTGTAATAATGTCCTCCATCCTGTAATAATGTCCATCCTGTAATAATGTCCTCCATCCTGTAATAATGTCCATCCTGTAATAATGTCCATCCTGTAATAATGTCCTCCATCCTGTAATAATGTCCCCATCCTGTAATAATGTCCATCCTGTAATAATGTCCTCCATCTTGTAATAATGTCCCCATCCTGTAATAATGTCCTCCATCCTGTAATAATGTCCATCCTGTAATAATATCCTCCATCCTGTAATAATGTCCATCCTGTAATAATGTCCTCCATCCTGTAATAATGTCCCCATCCTGTAATAATGTCCATCCTGTAATAATGTCCTCCATCCTGTAATAATGTCCCCATCCTGTAATAATGTCCTCCATCCTGTAATAATGTCCATCCTGTAATAATGTCCTCCATCTTGTAATAATGTCCCCATCCTGTAATAATGTCCATCCTGTAATAATATCCTCCATCCTGTAATAATGTCCATCCTGTAATAATGTCCTCCATCCTGTAATAATGTCCTCCATCCTGTAATAATGTCCCCATCCTGTAATAATATCCTCCATCCTGTAATAATGTCCTCCATCCTGTAATAATGTCCATCCTGTAATAATGTCCCCATCCTGTAATAATGTCCTCCATCCTGTAATAATGTCCTCCATCCTGTAATGATGTACCCATCCTGTAATAATGTCCTCCATCCTGTAATAATGTCCATCCTGTAATAATGTCCTCCATCCTGTAATAATGTCCTCCATCCTGTAATAATGTCCGCCATCCTGTAATAATGTCCCTCATCCTGTAATAATATCCTCCATCCTGTAATAATGTCCATCCTGTAATAATGTCCTCCATCCTGTAATAATGTCCTCATCCTGTAATAATGTCCATCCTGTAATAATGTCCCCATCCTGTAATAATGTCCCATCCTGTAATAATGTCCTCCATCCTGTAATAATGTCCCCATCCTGTAATAATATCCTCCATCCTGTAATAATGTCCTCCATCCTGTAATAATATCCTCCATCCTGTAATAATGTCCATCCTGTAATAATGTCCTCCATCCTGTAATAATGTCCATCCTGTAATAATGTCCTCCATCCTGTAATAATGTCCCCATCCTGTAATAATGTCCTCCATCCTGTAATAATGTCCCCATCCTGTAATAATGTCCCATCCTGTAATAATGTCCTCCATCCTGTAATAATGTCCCCATCCTGTAATAATATCCTCCATCCTGTAATAATGTCCTCCATCCTGTAATAAAGTCCATCCTGTAATAATATCCTCCATCCTGTAATAATGTCCTCCATCCTGTAATAATGTCCATCCTGTAATAAAGTCCTCCATCCTGTAATAATGTCCATCCTGTAATAATGTCCCCATCCTGTAATAATGTCCATCCTGTAATAATGTCCTCCATCCTGTAATAATGTCCATCCTGTAATAATGTCCTCCATCCTGTAATAATGTCCATCCTGTAATAATGTCCTCCATTCTGTAATAATGTCTCTCATCCTGTAATAATGTCCTCCATCCTGTAATAATGTCCATCCTGTAATAATGTCCCCATCCTGTAATAATGTCGTCCATCCTGTAATAATGTCCTCATCCTGTAATAATGTCCCCCCATCCTGTAATAATGTCCATCCTGTAATAATGTCCTCATCCTGTAATAATGTCCTCCATCCTGTAATAATGTCCATCTTGTAATAATGTCCCCATCCTGTAATAATGTCCTCCATCCTATAATAATGTCCCCATCCTGTAATAATGTCCCCATCCTGTAATAATGTCCTCATCCTGTAATAATGTCCATCCTGTAATAATGTCCTCCATCCTGTAATAATGTCCATCCTGTAATAATGTCCTCCATTCTGTAATAATGTCTGTAACGGGTCTGGGAGGCGGAACCTCTGAGCTACTATACAAGGGGGCGGTCCTTGTAAGGGAGCGGGTGGCGACCAGGGTAGACGGGCAGGCAGTCACAGCAGGTGACTGGGACAGTCTCTGAATGAACGGGCAGGAGGTCACGGCAAGTGACCCGGGCAGTCTCTGGATGAACGGGCAGGAGGTCACGGCAAGTGACCGGGGCAGTCTCTGGGTAAAGGATTGGTACGACCTGTGGCGGCAGATGATAGACGTGAGCTCCCAGGTGAGCAGGCGAGAGTCTCTGGATAATCGGGTGGTCACAGCATGTGACGGCGGAGCCTCCAGGAAGACCAACAGACAGGTAGCAGATGAGCGCTCCCAGGTGAGAGGGCAGGAGTCTCTGGACAGGCGGGTGGTCACAGCACGTGACGGCAGAGCCTCCAGGTAGGCTAGCAGACAGGCAGCAGATGAGCGCTCCCAGGTGAGCGGGCAGGCTGGTCCTTAGACAGACTGACAGGAGTTGGAAGGCAGACCGTCGGACCTCAGGCTAGCAGGCAGGTAGCAGAATATCAGGCAGGAATTAGACAGCAGACTGGCAGGAATCTGGCAGGTAACTGGCAACGGGACCTGAGGGCTGAAGCAGAGTAGTGAACAGTGCTACAACATTGCTCGGGCACCTCCATTTTGGAGGAGGTGCCTTTTATATGGGAGGTCCTCCGGCAATTGGCCGGGGACTCCTTAGGACGGCGCGCGCGGTCCCTTTAAGAGAGGGGGAGCGCGCGCGCGCGCGCCCTAAGCACACTGCCGGGGAAGGAGCGCGTGCCGGAAGCAGCGGGAGGAGAAGCGCTGGAGGACGCCGCGCCAGGAGCGGGGAGGTGAGAGGGACGGCGTCTCTGCCTAGAACGGGGCAGAGACGCCGATGCTACAGTACCCCCCCCTTTAGGCCCCCTCTTTTTTTGGCCAGAAAGAAATTTCTCAAGGAGAAGCGGGGCGTTGATGTTCTCCCTGGGTTCCCAAGTTCTCTCCTCAGGACCAAACCCCTTCCAATCTACCAGAAAAAAGGTTTTTCCTCTTACCCTCTTGGAGGCCAGAATACTCTCTACCTCAAAGATGTCATCAGCGGAAACCGGAGCAGGAGGGGCACCTGGATTTTTGGAAAAAAAGTTAAAGACAACGGGTTTGAGGAGAGATACGTGGAAGGAGTTGGGGATCCGTAGGGTGGCCGGGAGTTTTAATTTGTACGCCACAGGGTTAATTTGCCTGAGGACTTCGAAGGGGCCGATGAATCGAGGACCCAACTTGTAGGAGGGTACTTTGAGCCGCACATGTTTGGATGAGAGCCAAACCTTGTCTCCCGGACGGAATTGGGGCGGATCCAGACGTCTCTTATCAGCATATCTCTTCATCCGCTCAGAGGAGAGAAGAAGAGCGGACCTGGTGCTCTCCCAAATAGTAGAAAATTCGCTGACAAGAGACTCCGCAGCAGGGTTGTCCACAGAAACGGAGACAGGAAGTGGAATCCGGGGACTATAAAGAACGGGGATTTGGAAGAGGACTCGCTCTCATGGTTGTTATAAGAGAACTCGGCCCATGGTAGGAGATCCACCCAGTCCGAGTGGTGAGCATCAACGAAGTGCCGGAGGTAGCTGGACAAGATCTGATTGATCCGCTCCACTTGACCATTGGACTGACGGTGGTAAGCGGAGGAGAAATCCAGGGTAATGTCCAGCAGCTTACATGTGGCTCTCCAGAAGCGAGAGGTGAACTGAACCCCACGATCCGACACGATGTGGAGGGGCAGACCATGGAGACGGAAGATGTGGCGGATAAAGTCTTTAGCCAGCTCGGGTGCAGACGGAAGACCAGGCAGGGGAATGAAGTGGGCCATCTTAGAAAAATGGTCAGCGACAACCCAAATGACAGTACAACCGGCAGAAACTGGAAGGTCGGTGATAAAGTCCATAGCGATGTGTTGCCAAGGAGCAGCAGGTACGGGAAGGGGCAGGAGATGGCCGGCAGGTAGATGTCGGGGAACTTTGTTACGGGCACAGGATGAACAGGCCGCGACGAAGTCTACCACGTCCTTACGCAGGGTAGGCCACCAGTAATGCCGGGTAATAAGTTGGAAGGTCTTCTTTTGGCCAGCATGGCCAGCTAGTTTAGAAGAATGTCCCCAGCGAAGAACCCTCTCCCGATCTGGCACAGCTACGAACGTCTTACCGGGTGGAAGACGAGTCAGATCCAAGGGGGCCACATTCATCACCTTGGAGGAGTCGATGATGTGCGTAGGTTCCTCCTCTTGATCGGAGGACAGGAAGGACCGGGACAAGGCATCAGCTTTGACGTTCTTGTCCGCCGGACGGAAATGAAGAATGAAGTCGAAGCGGGCAAAAAACAACGACCACCGGGCCTGGCGAATATTGAGTCTCTGGGCATTTTGGAGATATGCCAGGTTTTTGTGATCCGTGTAGATAATTACCGGGTAGAGAGCCCCTTCAAGCAGATAGCGCCACTCTCCCAGTGCCAATTTGATGGCTAGCAATTCCCGGTCTCCAATGGAGTAGTTGCGCTCCGACGAGGAGAAGATTTTGGAGAAGAAGCCGCACGTTACCATTCTCCCGGTAGAAGATTTCTGGGTGAGCACCGCTCCGGCTCCGGAGGAGGAGGCATCAACCTCCAGGTAGAATTGTTTATTACAGTCCGGACGGTGCAGGACGGGAGCAGAGGCGAAGGCTTTTCTTTAGGGAAAGGAAGGCCTCCTCGGCTTCAGGCGACCATGTCCTGGGGTTAGCCCCCTTACGGGTAAGTGCAGATATGGGAGCAGTCCGAGACGAGAAGTGTGGGATGAAAAGACGATAATAATTAGCGAAGCCCAGGAATCGCTGTATCGCCTTCAAACCTTCAGGACGAGGCCATTTTAGAACGGAAGAGAGCTTCTCGGGATCCATTTGCAGACCTGTTTGGGAGATGACATAGCCCAAGAACGGAAGGGAGGTCTGATCGAAGAGGCACTTCTCGTATTTGGCGTAAAGGTGGTTCTGCCGATGCCTAAGTGTAACGGGTCTGGGAGGCGGAACCTCTGGGCTACTATACAAGGGAGCGGTCCTTGTAAGGGAGCGGGTGGCGACTAGGCAGGCAGTCACAGCAGGTGACCGGGACAGTCTCTGGGTGTACGGGCAGGAGGTCACGGCAAGTGATCAGGGCAGTCTCTGGAAGAACGGGCTGGAGGTCACGGCAAGTGACCGGGGCAGTCTCTAGGTAAAGGGTAGGTACGACCTGTGATGGCTGAACCTCCAGGTAGGCTAGCAAGGCAGATGGAGGATGTGTGCTCCCAGGTGAGCAAGCGAGAGTCTCTGGAATAGCAGGTGGTCACAGCACGTGACGGCGGAGCCTCCAGGTAGGCAAGCAGGCAGGTAGCGGAGAAGCGCTCCCAGGTGAGCGGGCAAGAGTCTGGAATAGCTGGTGGTCACAGCACGTGACAGCGGAGCCTCCGGGCTGGCAAGCAGGCAGGTAGCGGAGAAGCGCTCCCAGGTGAGCGGGCAAGAGTCTGGAATAGCTGGTGGTCACAGCACGTGACAGCGGAGCCTCCGGGCAGGCAAGCAGGCAGGTAGCGGAGAAGCGCTCCCAGGTGAGCGGGCAAGCTGGTCCATAGACAGACTGACCGGAGTTGTAAGGCAGACCGTCGGACCTCAGGCAAGCAGGCAGGTAGCTGATGTGCGCTCCCAGGTGAGCGGGCAAGTTGGTCCTTAGACAGACTGACCGGAGTTGTAAGGCAGACCGTCGGACCTCAGGCAGGCAGGCAGGTAACAGGAAATCAGGCAGGATTAGGACAGCAAGCTGGCAGGAATCTGGCAGGTAATTGGCAAGGGACCTGAGGGCTGAAGCAGAGTAGAACGGTGCAACAACATTGCTCGGGCACCTCCATTTTGGAGGAGGTGCCTTATATATGGTAAAGTCCTCCGGCCATTGGCCGGGGACTCCTTAGGACGGCGCGCGCGGCCCCTTTAAGAGGGAGGGAGGGCGCGCGCGCGCGCCCTAAGCACAGTGGCCGGGAAGGAGCGCGCGCTGCCAGCAGAGCGGGAGAGGGACGCCGGGCACGGAGCAGAGCGGTGAGGGGAACAGCGTCCCTGCCTAGCAGAGGGCAGGGACGCCGGCACTACACTAAGCAGGACCTGACGAACATCCCTCCGGTGTGTGGGGAGATCCGGAGAGAAGACCAAGATATCGTCCAGGTATACCACTACGCAGGAGTACAGGAGGTCACGGAAGATGTCGTTGACTAGTTCCTGAAAGACCGCGGGAGCATTACAAAGACCGAAGGGCATCACAAGGTACTCGTAGTGACCGTCCCGGGTATTGAATGCCGTCTTCCACTCGTCTCCTTGACGGATACGGACCAGATTATACGCTCCTCGTAGATCCAGCTTGGAGAAGATCCTGGCGCCCTTGAGACGGTCAAACAATTCGGAGATGAGTGGCAGGGGATATTTGTTTTTTACCGTGATGAGATTGAGTCCTCTGTAGTCAATACAGGGACGTAGCGAGCCGTCTTTCTTTTTGACAAAGAAGAATCCGGCTCCAGCCGGGGAGGTAGATTTTCGGATAAATCCCCTAGCCACATTCTCTTCAATGTACTCAGACATGGCTCGGGTCTCGGCTGCAGACAACGGGTAGATACGCCCACGGGGAGGAGTGGTGCCAGGTACCAGGTCGATCGGGCAATCGTATGGCCTATGGGGTGGCAACGTCTCAGCTTCCTTCTTACCGAAGACGTCCGCATAGGGCCAGTAGGGAGCCGGGAGACCAGGTAAGTTAGCTGGAGTAGGCTGAGGGCGAAGTGGACGGACCGGGTCCAGGCAGGTCCTATGGCAGTCAGGACCCCATCGGAGTACTTCACCGGACCGCCAGTTCAATACGGGTTCATGTGTCTGGAGCCAAGGTAGACCTAGCAACAGGGAGTGAGAAAATCCGGACAGCACATGGAATGAGATCTCCTCAGAGTGCAGCATTCCCACCTGCAGGGTTATGGGTTCGGTGACGAGCAGGATGGTCTCCGAGAGAAGTCTTCCATCCACGGAGGCGACTGACAATGGTTCAGCCAGGGACTTGGTGGGAATATGGTATCTCTCTACGAGAGACTGGGAGATGAGGTTTCCAGCAGCTCCAGAATCCAGATGGGCGAGTTCAAAGAGACGATTTTCTCCCCAAGCAATAGAGACCGGTAAGGTCAGAGACGGAGAGGGCTTACTTTTGTCTAGGACGACCTCTCCGAGTGGTCCTAGACACTGGCGTTTCCCGGCTTTTCCGGGCAGGAACGGATGAAGTGTTTCATACTGCCACAATAGAAACAGCTTCCCTCGGCTCGGCGAGATTCTTGGCGAGAACCGACCATCTTGGTCTGGTCGACCTGCATAGGCTCAGGAGAGTGTAGCTGAGGAGAGACGGAGGGAGTGACGGGTTTCTGAAAAGTAGGAGCTAGACGTGGAAACCTCCTCTCACGGGTGACCTCTTTGGCACGCTCCTGGAACCGCAGGTCAATCCGGGTGGCAAGAGTTATTAGGTCATCGAGAGTGGTAGGAATGTCCCGACCGGCAAGTTCATCTTTAATACGGCCGGACAGACCCTCCCAGAAGACGGAAACCAGAGCGTCATTATCCCAGGCCAGCTCCGAGGCAAGGGTACGGAACCGTATGGCATATTGGCCCACGGTGAGACTTCCCTGACGGA
Organism: Phyllobates terribilis; assembly: GCF_046119375.1. Classification (NCBI taxonomy): domain Eukaryota; kingdom Metazoa; phylum Chordata; class Amphibia; order Anura; family Dendrobatidae; genus Phyllobates; species Phyllobates terribilis. The sequence goes on along the minus strand of NW_027362763.1, from coordinate 15,785,596 downwards.
GGCGTAGCAGAGATGATGCGGATGAGGTCTTCCGTCCGGGTTCGTCGAAGACTTTCCGGAAAGCCGTGAGAAAGGCAGGCAAGTCGGACACCAGGGGGTCTCCTCTCTACCATAGAGGATTTAGCCAGGCCAGGGCCTCTCCGGTGAGATGGGACATGATGAAGGCAATTTTGGCCCGGTCGGAGTTAAACTGGTAAGACAGGAGTTCAAAGTGCAGGGTGCACTGATTTATGAAGCCCCGAGCCTGCTGGGCGGAGTCGCCTCCGAAACGAGGAGGTGCAGAAAGCCGGGGTCCGGGGTAGGATACCATGTTATTAGTGGGCAGTGGAGCTGCCGGATTGCGAGTCATGGCACTGGCGGTGGTTGCAGGCAGAGCAGTCAGAGTGTCCAGGCGAGAATTGACATTCCGCAGGTGACCCAGGATGGACTCCTGTTGGGACCTCTGACGGGACAGTTCATGACACAGGTCCGAGAGCGAGGGAGCTTGGGTGCCACCGGGTTCCATGGCCCGAGCAAACTGTAACGGGTCTGGGAGGCGGAACCTCTGAGCTACTATACAAGGGGGCGGTCCTTGTAAGGGAGCGGGTGGCGACCAGGGTAGACGGGCAGGCAGTCACAGCAGGTGACTGGGACAGTCTCTGAATGAACGGGCAGGAGGTCACGGCAAGTGACCGGGGCAGTCTCTGGATGAACGGGCAGGAGGTCACGGCAAGTGACCGGGGCAGTCTCTGGATGAACGGGCAGGAGGTCACGGCAAGTGACCGGGGCAATCTCTGGGTAAAGGATTGGTACGACCTGTGGCGGCAGATGATAGACGTGAGCTCCCAGGTGAGCAGGCGAGAGTCTCTGGATAATCGGGTGGTCACAGCATGTGACGGCGGAGCCTCCAGGAAGACCAACAGACAGGTAGCAGATGAGCGCTCCCAGGTGAGAGGGCAAGCTGGTCCTTAGACAGACTGACAGGAGTAGTAAGGCAGACCGTCGGACCTCAGGCAGGCAGGCAGGTAGCAGGATATCAGGCAGGAATTAGACAGCAGACTGGCAGGAATCTGGCAGGTATCTGGCAGGTAACTGGCAACGGGACCTGAGGGCTGAAGCAGAGTAGTGAACAGTGCTACAACATTGCTCGGGCACCTCCATTTTGGAGGAGGTGCCTTTTATATGGGAGGTCCTCCGGAAATTGGCCGGGGACTCCTTAGGACGGCGCGCGCGGTCCCTTTAAGAGAGGGGGAGCGCGCGCGCGCGCGCCCTAAGCACACTGCCGGGGAAGGAGCGCGTGCCGGAAGCAGCGGGAGGAGAAGCGCTGGAGGACGCCGCGCCAGGAGCGGGGAGGTGAGAGGGACGGCGTCTCTGCCTAGAACGGGGCAGAGATGCCGATGCTACAATGTCTCTCATCCTGTAATAATGTCCTCCATCCTGTAATAATATCCATCCTGTAATAATGTCCATCCTGTAATAATGTCCCCATCCTGTAATAATGTCCTCATCCTGTAATAATGTCCTCATCGTGTAATAATGTCCTCATCCTGTAATAATGTCCTCCATCCTGTAATAATGTCCATCCTGTAATAATGTCCATCCTGTAATAATGTCCCCATCCTGTAATAATGTCCTCATCCTGTAATAATGTCCTCCATCCTGTAATAATGTCCATCCTGTAATAATGTCCATCCTGTAATAATGTCCCCATCCTGTAATAATGTCCTCATCCTGTAATAATGTCCTCATCATGTAATAATGTCCTCCATCCTGTAATAATGTCCCCATCCTGTAATAATGTCCTCATCCTGTAATAATGTCCTCCATCCTGTAATAATGTCCTCCATCCTGTAATAATGTCCATCCTGTAATAATGTCCCCATCCTGTAATAATGTCCTCATCCTGTAATAATGTCCTCATCGTGTAATAATGTCCTCCATCCTGTAATAATGTCCATCCTGTAATAATGTCCCCATCCTGTAATAATGTCCTCATCCTGTAATAATGTCCTCATCGTGTAATAATGTCCCCCCATCCTGTAATAATGTCCTCCATCCTGTAATAATGTCCATCCTGTAATAATGTCCTCATCCTGTAATAATGTCCTCCATCCTGTAATAATGTCCATCCTGTAATAATGTCCCCATCCTGTAATAATGTCCTCCATCCTGTAATAATTTCCATCCTGTAATAATATCCTCCATCCTGTAATAATGTCCATCCTGTAATAATGTCCCCATCCTGTAATAATATCCTCCATCCTGTAATAATGTCCATCCTGTAATAATGTCCCCCATCCTGTAATAATGTCCCCCATCCTGTAATAATGTCCATCCTGTAATAATGTCCTCCATCCTGTAATAATGTCCCCATCCTGTAATAATGTCCTCATCCTGTAATAATGTCCTCAATCCTGTAATAATGTCCCCCATCCTGTAATAATGTCCATCCTGTAATAATGTCCTCCATCCTGTAATAATGTCCTCATCCTGTAATAATGTCCATCCTGTAATAATGTCCTCATCCTGTAATAATGTCCTCCATCCTGTAATAATGTCCGCCATCCTGTAATAATGTCCATCCTGTAATAATGTCCTCCATCCTGTAATAATGTCCATCCTGTAATAATGTCCCCCATCCTGTAATAATGTCCATCCTGTAATAATGTCCTCCATCCTGTAATAATGTCCATCCTGTAATAATGTCCCCCATCCTGTAATAATGTCCATCCTGTAATAATGTCCTCCATCCTGTAATAATGTCCGCCATCCTGTAATAATGTCCATCCTGTAATAATGTCCCCCATCCTGTAATAATGTCCATCCTGTAATAATGTCCTCCATCCTGTAATAATGTCCTCATCCTGTAATAATGTCCATCCTGTAATAATGTCCTTGTCGGGGTAAAAGAGAATATATATATTTTTGTAACTTTTATACTTTTGTAACTTTTATACGCTTTTTTGCTTATGTACTAACCACCATTTTGTGTCATATAACAATAAGCTTTCCTTGCTACATATTACTCAAATCGAAACTTAAACTAAGACAGTTCCAGTGTTGCCAAGACTTATTTCAGAGAAACGAAACAAGATTATAAGCTGACGGCTGCAATATCTGCCCAGAGACTGAGATAAGGAGATGTGGACCAATCAGGAGTGGCCAGACACTGGACTTTCATGGCTTACCCCGCCCCGGACAACCCCTTTCCCCTCCCCATTATGTAGTGTATTTAGGTTTGTGTATGTAGGAATAAACACAGAACATTGCTGAGAACGTTGTCTGTAGTAGTCTTCTGAGCGTGCTCTGAGTTTGAACCAGCTTGTTGTCTGACTCATTCTTTGAATGGTTGACCCATGCTCATAGTTTGAATTTGGAGTGACTGGAGGACGAGTGGAATGTCATCACGACCCCCACAAATGGCGCCCAACGTGGGGCGTGGCTAGCGGTACGCCGCCCTCCCGGACGCATATCGCTGATTTCCCTGGTGGTGACCGCGGTGGCTGAATTTGAGGCCTGATCAACCTCCATCGAACACGGTAAGTTGAGATGTATTTTATATGTCTCACTTGCCTGTGTGTCAGCCGCAGTGGTTTCTGTGGGGCTGTCAGGTTGGATCTGGGTGGGTGACCGGTCGAGTGGTGAGACCTCAGGCGTCCCGCACCACGTCCTGAACCAGCAAGTGTTAAAACGAGTGACGTCGCATGCCTGCGCGTGCTCTTGTGCACACCACCTCCTCCTCCCCCGGTCACTGTACTTTTCTTAGATAGCTGCCTCCCGTAACTGATAGTCGAGGTTTCAAAGCATTCCTGAATTGTAGTGTAAGGGAGAAAGAATCTGTGACGAATTGAGGAGTGCTCTTCGTCTAACACAGAGACTGCTGTAAAGTCAAGGTTAGGAAACAGTGTATTGAGGTGTCTCTACACTGTCGGGTGGTGCCGTGGTAGGAAAGGAGATAGATTGAGGTGTCTCTCTATCTCAACAGTGTATTGAGGTGTCTCTACACTGTCGGGTGGTGCTGTGGTAGGAAAGGAGATAGATTGAGGTGTCTCTCTATCTCATCAGTGTATTGAGGTGTCTCTACACTGACGGGTGGTGACCTGTAGTCAGGGTGCCGTGGTGAGTCGCACTGTAAAGTCGCCATTCAAGGCTAGGAAAGGAGTTAGATTGAGGTGTCTCTCTATCTCATCAGTGTATTGAGGTGTGCTCTACACTGAGGAGTGGCGACCTGTGGACTGCACCAGTGATCTGAGTCGCGACAGATCATTGCATTTTATAAGAAAATGTTGCGTATATTCAAATTTGAAAGATCTCGTAAGTTGTGGAATGCTGCTGTAGGAGTTAAGCCAATTAGTGGAGTTACGGGAAGGCAAGAAGGCAAGAAGAATGTTAGGAATTTGTATAACATGATAAGCTTATCCAGTACAGGCAGGCTTTAACTTTCAGTGTAGAAAGAATGTGTTACACAGAGAAAGGGAAAGTTGAGTGATTTAGGACTCCTGCACCAGGCTCAGACACATTTTAGAGTAGATGGTGCAGGGGGGAACAGAGAATGCCGAGCCTTTGTTCGGATACATGAAAGCTGCAGAATGTGATTTGTTATGTGCCCCCAAAATGGCCGTTGCACCTTTGATGCCTGTCACTACACCGAGCCCTCAGCCACCGCCCTATAATGGTACCAACAACAAATCACTGGAGGAGTGGACGTGTCGGGGGTGTGGAGAGCAAAACCCACCCTGGGTGGAGTTCTGCTGTGTCTCTGGGGCGGGCCGCCCATGGCACGATGCCCAGCCTGCCTCCAAGAACAATCCCACTCCACCTCCTCCCTCCAACGGCCATCTTACTACACCTTTCCCTGCCCCCAAGAACAATCCCACTTCCACTCTAACTCCTCCCTCCCACGGCCATCTTGCTACACCTCTTACTTGTTGTGGGAGGCCCGGAAAGCCCCAATCCGGCCTATATCCACTACTACATCCGTCCGGTGCATATTACCAGCCACCAGCACAGGTGGAAAAGCCCGCAGTCCCAGAGCACCCATCTGAAACTAATGTGACACCCTCTGCTCCAGTCCACGATGCTGAGACGCTTCCCCTGTTTCCTATGGGAGTCACTCACAACCCTGGGGATATCCTCCTCAACTCCCCAGAATTTCAGGCCAGACTGCTCTCCCTCCGCCAACATACTGTTACTCAAGACGATACGGAGCCAGATGAGGGATGGGCTCAAGATACTCCAGCCCCCCCTCCTTTACCCCATACGTCTCCTATGGCATCCTCCACCCCACATCCATTACCCGTACTCCGGCCCTTGCTCCAAGCAACTGCTGAAAGAACACCACCCCCCAGCCTCTCAGAAGTTTGGGACCCCTGCCGCTCCCGTAATCTAGTAGACCCATCAGGACGCCCTGTCACTCTGTCAATAGGCTATGGTGACATCCTTACACATCGGGTGGGGGCCATAGTCAACCCTGCAAACACCTGTATGAGCCATGTTGGAGGATTCGCTCACAAAATTTCCCTTGCTGCTGGTTCTACTCTGGCTGCAGAATGCCAGGCTCACTTAGCCGAAAACGGAAAGCTTTCAAAAGGCCATGGATTCCACAAAAGCAGGATCCCTTAGTACGTATGAATCCGGCCTAGAATACATGAAACAGTTAAAAGTCTGGGCTCAGGATCGCTTGTCAGATCAAGCTGGGTCTGTACAAGATGTTCAACAAGACCCTGATGAATCAGTGGAAAGATATGCTGCAAGACTCAGCATGCATTTTAAGGATCTCGGATACAGTCCTCACGTCAAGACGCAGGCCGCCCTGTTGGTTCAGGCCCTAGTAGATGGCCTACAAGACGCTCTCAGAGATGAAGTCCTGAGAGTACGGCCCGAGATTCGTTCTTCTTCCTTCAACAACGCGGTGGACATCGTTAAAGTTTTCCAAAAATCAATGCTAAAAATGAAAAAGGATACTAAGCCAAAGAAGAAAGCCGCTTCTGCCATGGTATATCAAGCTCAAGAAAGCTACCCACCCCCTGGCAACCAACATGGAATCAAGTGGGTAATGGTTAAAGGCACAGGTGATGATACTCCTCCCACATATAGAAAACAAGACAGAAGAGATGAAAAGGGACCATCTAGAAACAAAAGACAACCTCGTGATTCTGAAGGACGAATGTTGTGTTGGGAGTGTGGTAACCCTAATCACATTCTCAGAGACTGTCCAACCCGCAGACAGTACCATGACAGCTCATTTCATGACGGTCCACACAACCATGGACCTTCCCGTGAACCATCTCATCCACGCCAATGACGGCTCGGTCAACCAGTGTCCACTTTCCCGGCTACGCATCTCACGGCCGCCTGTGGGACTGTCACTTTACAGGTGGACCATCAACCACTGGAGTTCCTGGTGGACACTGGGGCGGCCACATCTGTCATTTCCTCTGCACAGCTCCCTCCTTCTGTATCCCTATCATCGGATACCCTCACCTGTGTTGGGGTGGAAGGCCAACATATTTCTTCTCCACTCACAGTCCCTGTGTCTGCAGGACCGTTCACCGGAGTACTCACAAGATTCTTGGTCTCTGAAACTTGCCCTGTCAATCTGTTGGGAGCCGATCTCTTAGAGCGGATGAAGGCAACAATTACCTTCGGAAACCATGGTATGGAGCTTCTTTTGCGGGACCCTCATTCCGAACAAGGGACTGAAGACCGCTGTGTTCTTAAAGCCTTCCCTCTCATGATGATGACCATACAACCTCACTCTCTGTGGTCCAGTGGGCCAGAGGACGTCGGCCTCCTGCAGGTTCCCCCGGTCCGAGTACACCTCAAGCCTGGACACAGGTACCCACAATACCCCCTCAAGGCTGCACAAGAACAAAGCTTGGGTACCCAAATCGCTTCGCTCCTGGAATCAGGAGTCTTTGTCAGATGTGTATCTCCATGCAATACACCCCTCTTTCCTGTAAAAAAGAAAACCGTTCCGGGAGAGCCTCCAGGATACCGGTTGGTTCAGGATCTCAGAGCCGTCAATGCAGCTACCATTTTAGAAACTCCAGTGGTACCCAACCCAAACACCCTTTTGTCTCAGGTGCCTCCAACGGCCACCTTGTTTACGGTGTTAGATCTGGCCAACGCCTTCTTCAGTATACCCTTACATGAAGATTCGTGGTTTCTTTTTGCCTTCACCTTTCAAGGAGCACAGCTTACATGGACCAGGACTCCGCAAGGAGCCCAGAACTCTCCTAACCAATTCACTCATTCTATGAAGTCTATTCTGGAGCCATGGGTTCAAGAGAACCCTCAGGTCACCCTTCTACAGTATGTGGATGATCTTTTACTCTGTGGCACTGAAGAAAATTTGCCAGAGATGTCAGCATCCCTTCTCTGGTTTCTTCACTCAGCTAACTGTAAAGTCTCGAAAGGCGAAGTCCAATGGTGTCTGCCCAAGGTCATTTTCCTTGGACATTGTATATCACAAGGTGCTAGACATCTGACTGAAGAAAGAAAACAAGCCATCATGGATATCACCTTCCCAACCACCTATTCCGCTATGCAGACTTTCCTTGGCCTCATCACTTACTGCAGGCAATGGATCCCTGATGCCTCAAAGCTCATGCAACCTCTGTACGACTGTCTCAAGAATGAAGGCTCAGTTTGGCTTCATGCTGAAGATCCACGTGTTTCTCATCAACACAGACTATGTTTTGACCGCCTTAAACAGGCTGTTGTCTCTGCCCCGGCCTTGGGCTTACCAGACTATGCTCAGCCATTTCACCTTTTTGTCTCGGAATCGGAAGGTCATGCCTCTGGAGTTCTAGCACAACGCTATGATCATAAGTATCGGCCTTTGGGCTACTACTCAGCCCGCCTGGACCCTGTCGCCCGAACTGCCCCCACGTGCCTTAAGGCGGTCCACGCTGCTCACATCCTCCTTGACAAGTCAGCTGATATCGTCCTTGGACATGATCTAGTTATACAGGCCGGCCATGATCTCTCAGCTGTTCTGCAACAAACATCTAACCAACCAAATACACCTGCGGCTGCAGTGTTCCCTATTGTTGCCCTCCAATATAACATTTACCAGATGTCTGACTATCAATCCTGCCACTTTGCTTCCACCTTCTAGGGGGGAAGGTGAAGAGGGTGAAGGTCCATTGGTGGAACCTCATGATTGTATAAAAATTTTGCAGGAAGAGACTTCTGCTTCAGAGAATATGGTGGCACATCCGCTCGCAGACCCTCAAGGGAAGTTCCACACGGGATATGCTGTCACAACGGACCTAACAGTCCTCAAGGCTGAAGCTCTACCACCATACATGTCTGCACAAGAAGCTGAACTTGTGGCTCTCACAGAGGCCTGCCACCTGGCAGCAGGAACAAAGGCGATTATATATATACCGATTCCAGGTATGGACATGGAATTTGCAATGATTCTGGACTCTTGTGGAAGTCTAGAGGATTCATCACAGCTGCAGGTACACCAGTGAAACATGTCTCATGGATTAAGGCCCTAATGAAGGCCCTGGAACTACCCATTCAGGTTGCTGTTATCAAGGTCAAGGCTCATGGAAGACTAGATTCCAGGGAAGCCAGGGGCAACCACCTAGCTGACCAAGCAGCCAAGACTGCAGCAGTGGAGAATGTGTCATCAAAGTGGCAGGAAAAGGAAGAAGGGATGGGGGAAACCCTGCAAACCGTAGCTGTGGCGCTCACTAGAGCAAAGAGCCAAAGAACAGCCGGCGGAAGACCATACAAGTCCAGCGGAGACACGAGTGGAATCCAGGGGGGTCAGGATACCTGAAGAAAAATTGTGTGAGGAACAAAGGAAGACCTCCACTGAAGAAGTCAAGCAATGGAAAGCGGCAGGAGCCGTGCTGGCAGGTCGCAAAGATTCAAAGGTCAACTCGACTCTTTACCAAGTGGATGGGAAGCCTTGCTTGCCTAGACGCATGTACTCAGCTGTGGCAGCATGGGCTCACGGGCCTACACACAGAGGAAAGAATCAAGCCTTGGCATGTATCAAAAAACTGTACTTTGCACCCGGAATCTCTTCCACTGTGACTGCATACTCAAAATCCTGCTCTGTCTGCGCTACCTGCAACCCAACGTGTACGGCACGGGTCCCTTTTCAACACCTGGCTAAACCAGACTACCCTTGGCAGAGAATACAAGTCGACCATATCCAAATGCCTAAAGCAGGAAAATAGGAGTACGTTTTGGTAGCCGTGGATATGTTCTCAGCCTGGCCCGAGGCCTACCCGGTTGTCAACATGACAGCTAAAGTCACAGCTAAGAAACTGATCACCGAAATTGCCTGCAGATTTGGAGTTCCCCAAGTCATAGAATCGGATCAAGGACCAGCTTTCACAGCAAATATCTACGAAGAACTCTGGAACATGTTGGGAACAGATTTGGGCCTCCACACTCCATACCATCCTGCCAGTTCAGGCAAAGTGGAGAGAATGAATTCCACACTCAAGACCCAGCTCTTGAAAATGACCTAAGATCATCCCCTCCCCTGGCCCGACCTACTCCCTATAGTATTGTATCATATCACACACACTCCTCAGGCCAAACATGGGCTGACTCCCTATAAAATTTTGTTTGGGACCCCACCCAAGATAGGAGAGATTAGGCCCCAAGAGTTGTCTGAAACACATGATAGAGTGGTAAAATTTGTGATTGCTCTGTCTAGAGAATTGACTAACACCGGCTCTCCAGTATCTGCTTCTCTCCCAGAATCTACAGGTGATGCAGTACATGATTTCATCCCAGGCGATCTAGTGTATGTGAAGAAGTTTGTCCGGAAAGACTGCCTCCAGCCGCGGTTCGAGGGACCGTACACTGTGCTTCTCACCACCCCGACGGCTCTGAAGCTTGAGGGCAAGAGCACCTGGATTCACGTCTCCCACTGCAAGAGAGACAGAACGAGTCTATAAAAGATGACTACCTTCTTCTATATCCTTTCCATATGCTTACTGTCTGTCCCAGGGTGGACAGCTACCACACAGGGGTAGATACCTCCTTCTTCTCAGGTTGGTTGGGAGGGCTCAAGGGATTCCTCCAACAAGTTTGTCTAGTAATGGGAGGTCTATTAGTATTGGGCCTGGTGGTCCTGTGCTGCATAGTCCCCTTATAACAGGAAAAATATAACCAATGCTGTCCCAACCTCCGGGACCTTTCTGAATCAAGAGAAGATATGGAGAAATACACTCCTTTGAACAAGCCTGACCAGCCCCCCCATGACAAAGTCCAATTGAGAGATTTAGTTTAGGGACAGTTGGGAGAATTCCATGTGTCACCCAGGATAGGGCTCGATTGTCTGGGGGCGTCCCATAAGGGGGCAGCTTCTAAGATGATTGGGTGAAGAAATCCACCTCCCCTCTCCCCACACATGGACAGTCTCAAAGGCCCCGAAGCAAAGGAAAGCTTAGTGTTTAGGGGGGAATATCGGGGTAAAAGAGAATATATATTTTTGTAACTTTTATACTTTTGTAACTTTTATACGCTTTTTTGCTAATGTACTAACCACCATTTTGTGTCATATAACAATAAGCTTTCCTTGCTACATATTACTCAAATCGAAACTTAAACTAAGACAGTTCCAGTGTTGCCAAGACTTATTTCAGAGAAACGAAACAAGATTATAAGCTGACGGCTGCAATATCTGCCCAGAGACTGAGATAAGGAGATGTGGACCAATCAGGAGTGGCCAGACACTGGACTTTCATGGCTTACCCCGCCCCGGACAACCCCTTTCCCCTCCCCATTATGTAGTGTATTTAGGTTTGTGTATGTAGGAATAAACACAGAACATTGCTGAGAACGTTGTCTGTAGTAGCCTTCTGAGCTGCTCTGAGCTTGAACCAGCTTGTTGTCTGACTCATTCTTTGAATGGTTGACCCATGCTCATAGCCTTAATTTGGAGTGACTGGAGGACGAGTGGAAAGTCATCACGACCCTCACATCCTCATCCTGTAATAATGTCCTCCATCCTGTAATAATGTCCATCCTGTAATAATGTCCTCATCCTGTAATAATGTCCTCCATCCTGTAATAATGTCCATCCTGTAATAATGTCCCCATCCTGTAATAATGTCCTCCATCCTGTAATAATGTCCTCATCCTGTAATAATGTCCATCCTGTAATAATGTCCCCATCCTGTAATAATGTCCTCCATCCTGTAATAATGTCCATCCTGTAATAATGTCCTCATCCTGTAATAATGTCCTCCATCCTGTAATAATGTCCATCCTGTAATAATGTCCCCATCCTGTAATAATGTCCTCCATCCTGTAATAATTTCCATCCTGTAATAATATCCTCCATCCTGTAATAATGTCCATCCTGTAATAATGTCCCCATCCTGTAATAATGTCCTCCATCCTGTAATAATGTCCATCCTGTAATAATGTCCCCCATCCTGTAATAATGTCCCCCATCCTGTAATAATGTCCATCCTGTAATAATGTCCTCCATCCTGTAATAATGTCCCCATCCTGTAATAATGTCCTCATCCTGTAATAATGTCCTCAATCCTGTAATAATGTCCCCCATCCTGTAATAATGTCCATCCTGTAATAATGTCCTCCATCCTGTAATAATGTCCTCATCCTGTAATAATGTCCATCCTGTAATAATGTCCTCATCCTGTAATAATGTCCTCCATCCTGTAATAATGTCCGCCATCCTGTAATAATGTCCATCCTGTAATAATGTCCTCCATCCTGTAATAATGTCCATCCTGTAATAATGTCCCCCATCCTGTAATAATGTCCATCCTGTAATAATGTCCTCCATCCTGTAATAATGTCCATCCTGTAATAATGTCCCCCATCCTGTAATAATGTCCATCCTGTAATAATGTCCTCCATCCTGTAATAATGTCCGCCATCCTGTAATAATGTCCATCCTGTAATAATGTCCCCCATCCTGTAATAATGTCCATCCTGTAATAATGTCCTCCATCCTGTAATAATGTCCGCCATCCTGTAATAATATCCATCCTGTAATAATGTCCATCCTGTAATAATGCCCCTGTCCTGTAATAATGTCCTCCATCCTGTAATAATGTTCCCATCCTGTAATAATGTCCATCCTGTAATAATGTCCATCCTGTAATAATGTCCTCCATCCTGTAATAATGTCCATCCTGTAATAATGTCCTCCGTCCTGTAATAATGTCCTCCATCCTGTAATAATGTCCGCCATCCTGTAATAATGTCCCCTGTCCTGTAATAATGTCCTCCATCCTGTAATAATGTCCTCCATCCTGTAATAATGTCCCCTGTCCTGTAATAATGTCCTCCATCCTGTAATAATGTCCGCCATCCTGTAATAATGTCGTCCATCCTGTAATAATGTTCCCATCCTGTAATAATGTCCTCCATCCTGTAATAATGTCCTCCATCCTGTAATAATGTCCATCCTGTAATAATGTCCTCCGTCCTGTAATAATGTCCTCCATCCTGTAATAATGTCCATCCTGTAATAATGTCCCCATTCTGTAATAATGTCCTCCATCCTGTAATAATGTCCATCCTGTAATAATGTCCTCATCCTGTAATAATGTCCATCCTGTAATAATGTCCTCATCCTGTAATAATGTCCATCCTGTAATATTGTCCATCCTGTAATAAAGTCCTCCATCCTGTAATAATGTCCATCCTGTAATAATGTCCCTCATCCTGTAATAATGTCCTCATCCTGTAATAATGTCCTCCATCCTGTAATAATGTCCTCCATCCTGTAATAACGTCTTCCATCCTGTAATAATGTCCTCATCCTGTAATAACGTCCTCCATCCTGTAATAATGTCCTCATCCTGTAATAATGTCCTCATCATGTAATAATGTCCATCCTGTAATAATATCCTCCATCCTGTAATAATGTCCTCCATCCTGTAATAACGTCCTCCATCCTGTAATAACGTCTTCCATCCTGTAATAATGTCCTCATCCTGTAATAATGTCCTCCATCCTGTAATAATGTCCATCCTGTAATAATGTCCATCCTGTAATAATGTCCCCCATCCTGTAATAATGTCCTCCATCCTGTAATAATGTCCATCCTGTAATAATGTCCTCCATCCTGTAATAATGTCCCCATCCTGTAATAATGTCCTCCATCCTGTAATAATATCCTCCATCCTGTAATAATGTCCCCCATCCTGTAATAATGTCCTCCATCCTGTAATAATGTCCATCCTGTAATAATGTCCCCATCCTGTAATAATGTCCTCCATCCTGTAATAATGTCCCCATCCTGTAATAATGTCCTCCATCCTGTAATAATATCCTCCATCCTGTAATAATGTCCTCCATCCTGTAATAATGTCCTCATCCTGTAATAATGTCCATCCTGTAGTAATGTCCCCATCCTGTAATAATGTCCATCCTGTAATAATGTCCCCCATCCTGTAATAATATCCTCCATCCTGTAATAATGTCCATCCTGTAATAATGTCTCTCATCCTGTAATAATGTCCTCCATCCTGTAATAATGTCCATCCTGTAATAATGTCCTCCATCCTGTAATAATGTCCATCCTGTAATAATGTCCTCCATCCTGTAATAATGTCCTCATCCTGTAATAATGTCTTCCATCCTGTAATAATGTCCATCCTGTAATAATGTCCTCCATCCTGTAATAATGTCCCCATCATGTAATAATGTCCCCATCCTGTAATAATGTCCTCCATCCTGTAATAATGTCCCCATCCTGTAATAATATCCTCCATCCTGTAATAATGTCCATCCTGTAATAAAGTCCTCCATCCTGTAATAATGTCCATCCTGTAATAATGTCCCCATCCTGTAATAATGTCCCCATCCTGTAATAATGTCCTCATCCTGTAATAATGTCCATCCTGTAATAATGTCCTCCATCCTGTAATAATGTCCATCCTGTAATAATGTCCCCATCCTGTAATAATGTCCTCATCCTGTAATAATGTCCTCATCGTGTAATAATGTCCTCCATCCTGTAATAATGTCCATCCTGTAATAATGTCCTCCATTCTGTAATAATGTCTCTCATCCTGTAATAATGTCCATCCTGTAATAATGTCCTCATCCTGTAATAATGTCCTCATCGTGTAATAATGTCCTCCATCCTGTAATAATGTCCATCCTGTAATAATGTCCTCATCCTGTAATAATGTCCTCCATCCTGTAATAATGTCCATCCTGTAATAATGTCCCCATCCTGTAATAATGTCCTCCATCCTGTAATAATGTCCATCCGGTAATAATATCCTCCATCCTGTAATAATGTCCATCCTGTAATAATGTCCCCATCCTATAATAATGTCCTCCATCCTGTAATAATGTCCATCCTGTAATAATGTCCCCCATCCTGTAATAATGTCCCCCATCCTGTAATAATGTCCATCCTGTAATAATGTCCTCCATCCTGTAATAATGTCCCCATCCTGTAATAATGTCCTCATCCTGTAATAATGTCCTCCATCCTGTAATAATGTCCTCAATCCTGTAATAATGTCCCCCATCCTGTAATAATGTCCATCCTGTAATAATGTCCTCCATCCTGTAATAATGTCCTCATCCTGTAATAATGTCCATCCTGTAATAATGTCCATCCTGTAATAATGTCCTCCATCCTGTAATAATGTCCATCCTGTAATAATGTCCTCCATCCTGTAATAATGTCCTCCATCCTGTAATAATGTCCATCCTGTAATAATGCCCCTGTCCTGTAATAATGTCCTCCATCCTGTAATAATGTCCTCCATCCTGTAATAATGTCCATCCTGTAATAATGTCCCCATCCTGTAATAATGTCCTCATCCTGTAATAATGTCCTCATCGTGTAATAATGTCCTCCATCCTGTAATAATGTCCATCCTGTAATAATGTCCTCCATTCTGTAATAATGTCTCTCATCCTGTAATAATGTCCATCCTGTAATAATGTCCTCATCCTGTAATAATGTCCATCCTGTAATAATGTCCTCATCCTGTAATAATGTCCTCCATCCTGTAATAATGTCCTCCATCCTGTAATAATGTCCATCCTGTAATAATGTCCTCCATCCTGTAATAATGTCCTCCATCCTGTAATAATGTCCATCCTGTAATAATGTCCTCCGTCCTGTAATAATGTCCCCCATCCTGTAATAATGTCCATCCTGTAATAATGTCCTCCATCCTGTAATAATGTCCTCCATCCTGTAATAATGTCCGCCATCCTGTAATAATGTCCCCTGTCCTGTAATAATGTCCTCCATCCTGTAATAATGTCCCCTGTCCTGTAATAATGTCCTCCATCCTGTAATAATGTCCCCTGTCCTGTAATAATGTCCTCCATCCTGTAATAATGTCCCTCATCCTGTAATAATGTCCCCATCCTGTAATAATGTCCCCATCCTGTAATAATGTCCCCATCCTGTAATAATATCCTCCATCCTGTAATAATGTCCATCCTGTAATAAAGTCCTCCATCCTGTAATAATGTCCATCCTGTAATAATGTCCCCATCCTGTAATAATGTCCCCATCCTGTAATAATGTCCTCATCCTGTAATAATGTCCATCCTGTAATAATGTCCTCCATCCTGTAATAATGTCCATCCTGTAATAATGTCCTCCATTCTGTAATAATGTCTCTCATCCTGTAATAATGTCCTCCATCCTGTAATAATGTCCATCCAGTAATAATGTCCCCATCCTGTAATAATGTCCTCATCCTGTAATAATGTCCATCCTGTAATAAAGTCCTCCATCCTGTAATAATGTCCATCCTGTAATAATGTCCTCATCCTGTAATAATGTCCTCCATCCTGTAATAATGTCCATCCTGTAATAATGTCTCTCATCCTGTAATAATGTCCATCCTGTAATAATGTCCCCATCCTGTAATAATGTCCTCATCCTGTAATAATGTCCTCATCGTGTAATAATGTCCATCCTGTAATAATGTCCCCATCCTGTAATAATGTCCTCCATCCTGTAATAATGTCCATCCTGTAATAATGTCCCCATCCTGTAATAATGTCCTCCATCCTATAATAATGTCCCCATCCTGTAATAATGTCCCCATCCTGTAATAATGTCCATCCTGTAATAATGTCCTCCATTCTGTAATAATGTCTCTCATCCTGTAATAATGTCCATCCTGTAATAATGTCTTCCATCCTGTAATAATGTTCCCATCCTGTAATAATGTCCTCCATCCTATAATAATGTCCATCCTGTAATAATGTCCTCCATTCTGTAATAATGTCTCTCATCCTGTAATAATGTCCATCCTGTAATAATGTCCCCATCCTGTAATAATGTCCCCATCCTGTAATAATGTCCTCATCCTGTAATAAAGTCCTCATCGTGTAATAATGTCCCCCCATCCTGTAATAATGTCCTCCATCCTGTAATAATGTCCATCCTGTAATAATGTCCATCCTGTAATAATGTCCTCCATCCTGTAATAATGTTCTCCATCCTGTAATAATGTCCATCCTGTAATAATGTCCTCCATCCTGTAATAATGTCCATCCTGTAATAATGTCCCCCATCCTGTAATAATGTCCTCCATCCTGTAATAATGTCCATCCTGTAATAATGTCCTCCATCCTGTAATAATGTCCCCATCCTAGTAATAATGTCCTCATCCTGTAATAATGTCCTCCATCCTGTAATAATGTCCCCCATCCTGTAATAATGTCCTCCATCCTGTAATAATGTCCATCCTGTAATAATGTCCATCCTGTAATAATGTGCTCCATCCTGTAATAATGTCCCCCATCCTGTAATAATGTCCATCCTGTAATAATGTCCTCCATCCTGTAATAATGTCCTCCATCCTGTAATAATGTCCTCATCCTGTAATAATGTCCATCCTGTAATAATGTCCTCATCCTGTAATAATGTGCTCCATCCTGTAATAATGTCCCCCATCCTGTAATAATGTCCATCCTGTAATAATGTCCTCCATCCTGTAATAATGTCCATCCTGTAATAATGTCCTCATCCTGTAATAATGTCCTCCATCCTGTAATAATGTCCGCCATCCTGTAATAATGTCCATCCTGTAATAATGTCCTCCATCCTGTAATAATGTCCATCCTGTAATAATGTCCATCCTGTAATAATGCCCCTGTCCTGTAATAATGTCCTCCATCCTGTAATAATGTCCCCATCCTGTAATAATGTCCTCCATCCTGTAATAATGCCCCTGTCCTGTAATAATGTCCTCCATCCTGTAATAATGTCCATCCTGTAATAATGTCCATCCTGTAATAATGCCCCTGTCCTGTAATAATGTCCTCCATCCTGTAATAATGTCCATCCTGTAATAATGCCCCTGTCCTGTAATAATGTCCTCCATCCTGTAATAATGTCCTTCATCCTGTAATAATGTCCATCCTGTAATAATGTCCTCCGTCCTATAATAATGTCCCAATCCTGTAATAATGTCCTCCGCCCTGTAATAATGTCCCCATCCTGTAATAATGTCCATCCTGTAATAATGTCCATCCTGTAATAATGTCCCCTGTCCTGTAATAATGTCCTCCATCCTGTAATAATGTCACCCATCCTGTAATAATGCCCCTGTCCTGTAATAATGCCCTCCATCCTGTAATAATGTTCCCATCCTGTAATAATGTCCTCCATCCTGTAATAATGTCCCCTGTCCTGTAATAATGTCCTCCATCCTGTAATAATGTCCTCCATCCTGTAATAATGTCCCCTGTC
This sequence comes from Phyllobates terribilis, assembly GCF_046119375.1. Taxonomy (NCBI): domain Eukaryota; kingdom Metazoa; phylum Chordata; class Amphibia; order Anura; family Dendrobatidae; genus Phyllobates; species Phyllobates terribilis. The sequence continues at coordinate 15,767,910 of NW_027362763.1, read as the reverse complement.
CTGTAATAATGTCCTCCATCCTGTAATAATGTCCCCTGTCCTGTAATAATGTCCTCCATCCTGTAATAATGTCCTCCATCCTGTAATAATGTCCCCTGTCCTGTAATAATGTCCTCCATCCTGTAATAATGTCCATCCTGTAATAATGTCCGCCATCCTGTAATAATGTCCCCATCCTGTAATAATGTCCTCATCCTGTAATAATGTCCCCATCCTGTAATAATGTCCTCCATTCTGTAATAATGTCTCTCATCCTGTAATAATGTCCATCCTGTAATAATGTCTTCCATCCTGTAATAATGTTCCCATCCTGTAATAAAGTCCTCCATCCTGTAATAATGTCCATCGTGTAATAATGTCCCCCATCCTGTAATAATGTCCTCATCCTGTAATAATGTCCTCCATCCTGTAATAATGTCCATCCTGTAATAATGTCTCTCATCCTGTAATAATGTCCTCCATCCTGTAATAATGTCCATCCTGTAATAATGTCCCCATCCTGTAATAATGTCCTCATCCTGTAATAATGTCCTCATCGTGTAATAATGTCCCCCCATCCTGTAATAATGTCCATCCTGTAATAATGTCCTCCATCCTGTAATAATGTCCATCCTGTAATAATGTCCCCATCCTGTAATAATGTCCATCCTGTAATAATGTCCTCCATCCTATAATAATGTCCCCATCCTGTAATAATGTCCCCATCCTGTAATAATGTCCATCCTGTAATAATGTCCTCCATCCTGTAATAATGTCCCCATCCTGTAATAATGTCCATCCTGTAATAATGTCCTCCATCCTGTAATAATGTCCATCCTGTAATAATGTCCTCCATTCTGTAATAATGTCTCTCATCCTGTAATAATGTCCATCCTGTAATAATGTCCCCATCCTGTAATAATGTCCTCCATCCTATAATAATGTCCATCCTGTAATAATGTCCTCCATCCTATAATAATGTCCATCCTGTAATAATGTCCTCCATCCTGTAATAATGTTCCCATCCTGTAATAATGTCCTCCATCCTATAATAATGTCCATCCTGTAATAATGTCCTCCATTCTGTAATAATGTCTCTCATCCTGTAATAATGTCCCCCATCCTGTAATAATGTCCCCATCCTGTAATAATGTCCATCCTGTAATAATGTCCCCATCCTGTAATAATGTCCTCATCCTGTAATAATGTCCTCATCGTGTAATAATGTCCCCCCATCCTGTAATAATGTCCATCCTGTAATAATGTCCTCCATCCTGTAATAATGTCCTCCATCCTGTAATAATGTCCTCATCCTGTAATAATGTCCTCCATCCTGTAATAATGTCCATCCTGTAATAATGTCCTCCATCCTGTAATAATGTCCATCCTGTAATCATGTCCATCCTGTAATAATGTCCTCCATCCTGTAATAATGTCCCCATCCTGTAATAATGTCCTCATCCTGTAATAATGTCCATCCTGTAATAATGTCCTCATCCTGTAATAATGTGCTTCATCCTGTAATAATGTCCTCATCCTGTAATAATGTCCTCCATCCTGTAATAATGTCCTCATCCTGTAATAATGTGCTCCATCCTGTAATAATGTCCCCCATCCTGTAATAATGTCCATCCTGTAATAATGTCCGCCATCCTGTAATAATGTCCATCCTGTAATAGTGTCCTCCATCCTGTAATAATGTCCCCATCCTGTAATAATATCCATCCTGTAATAATGTCCCCCATCCTGTAATAATGTCCTCCATCCTGTAATAATGTCCTCCATCCTGTAATAATGTCCTCATCCTGTAATAATGTGCTCCATCCTGTAATAATGTCCCCCATCCTGTAATAATGTCCATCCTGTAATAATGTCCGCCATCCTGTAATAATGTCCATCCTGTAATAGTGTCCTCCATCCTGTAATAATGTCCCCATCCTGTAATAATATCCATCCTGTAATAATGTCCCCCATCCTGTAATAATGTCCTCCATCCTGTAATAATGTCCGCCATCCTGTAATAATGTCCATCCTGTAATAATGTCCTCAATCCTGTAATAATGTCCTCCATCCTGTAATAATGTCCCCATCCTGTAATAATGTCCATCCTGTAATAATGTCCTCCATCCTGTAATAAAGTCCATCCTGTAATAATGTCCATCCTGTAATAATGTCCTCCATCCTGTAATAATGTCCATCCTGTAATAATGTCCCCATCCTGTAATAATGTCCTCCATCCTGTAATAATGTCCCATCCTGTAATAATGTCCATCCTGTAATAATGTCCTCATCGTGTAATAATGTCCTCCATCCTGTAATAATGTCCATCCTGTAATAATGTCCTCATCGTGTAATAATGTCCTCCATCCTGTAATAATGTCCTCCATCCTGTAATAATGTCCCCATCCTGTAATAATGTCCATCCTGTAATAATGTCCTCCATCCTGTAATAATGTCCATCCTGTAATAATGTCCTCAATCCTGTAATAATGTCCTCCATCCTGTAATAATGTCCCCATCCTGTAATAATGTCCATCCTGTAATAATGTCCTCCATCCTGTAATAAAGTCCATCCTGTAATAATGTCCATCCTGTAATAATGTCCTCCATCCTGTAATAATGTCCATCCTGTAATAATGTCCCCATCCTGTAATAATGTCCTCCATCCTGTAATAATGTCCCATCCTGTAATAATGTCCATCCTGTAATAATGTCCTCATCGTGTAATAATGTCCTCCATCCTGTAATAATGTCCATCCTGTAATAATGTCCTCATCGTGTAATAATGTCCTCCATCCTGTAATAATGTCCTCCATCCTGTAATAATGTCCCCATCCTGTAATAATGTCCATCCTGTAATAATGTCCATCCTGTAATAATGTCCGCCATCCTGTAATAATGTCCATCCTGTAATAGTGTCCTCCATCCTGTAATAATGTCCCCATCCTGTAATAATATCCATCCTGTAATAATGTCCCCCATCCTGTAATAATGCCCCTGTCCTGTAATAATATCCTCCATCCTGTAATAATGTCCTCCATCCTGTAATAATGTCCATCCTGTAATCATGTCCATCCTGTAATAATGTCCTCCATCCTGTAATAATGTCCATCCTGTAATCATGTCCATCCTGTAATAATGTCCTCCATCCTGTAATAATGTCCCCATCCTGTAATAATGTCCTCATCCTGTAATAATGTCCATCCTGTAATAATGTCCTCATCCTGTAATAATGTGCTCCATCCTGTAATAATGTCCTCATCCTGTAATAATGTCCTCCATCCTGTAATAATGTCCTCATCCTGTAATAATGTCCATCCTGTAATAATGTCCCCCATCCTGTAATAATGTCCATCCTGTAATAATGTCCGCCATCCTGTAATAATGTCCATCCTGTAAGTGTCCTCCATCCTGTAATAATGTCCCCATCCTGTAATAATATCCATCCTGTAATAATGTCCCCCATCCTGTAATAATGTCCTCCATCCTGTAATAATGTCCCCCATCCTGTAATAATGTCCTCCATCCTGTAATAATGTCCTCCATCCTGTAATAATGTCCTCATCCTGTAATAATGTCCGCCATCCTGTAATAATGTCCATCCTGTAATAATGTCCTCAATCCTGTAATAATGTCCTCCATCCTGTAATAATGTCCATCCTGTAATAATGTCCATCCTGTAATAATGTCCTCCATCCTGTAATAATGTCCATCCTGTAATAATGTCCCCATCCTGTAATAATGTCCTCCATCCTGTAATAATGTCCTCCATCCTGTAATAATGTCCATCCTGTAATAATGTCCTCATCGTGTAATAATGTCCTCCATCCTGTAATAATGTCCTCCATCCTGTAATAATGTCCTCATCCTGTAATAATGTCCATCCTGTAATAATGTTCCCATCCTGTAATAATGTCCTCCATCCTGTAATAATGTCCTCCATCCTGTAATAATGTCCATCCTGTAATAATGTCCTCATCGTGTAATAATGTCCTCCATCCTGTAATAATGTCCTCCATCCTGTAATAATGTCCTCATCCTGTAATAATGTCCATCCTGTAATAATGTCCATCCTGTAATAATGCCCCTGTCCTGTAATAATATCCTCCATCCTGTAATAATGTCCCCATCCTGTAATAATGTCCATCCTGTAATAATGTCCATCCTGTAATAATGTCCCCTGTCCTGTAATAATGTCCTCCATCCTGTAATAATGCCCCTGTCCTGTAATAATGTCCTCCATCCTGTAATAATGCCCCTGTCCTGTAATAATGTCCCCCATCCTGTAATAATGTCCTCCATCCTGTAATAATGTTCCCATCCTGTAATAATGTCCTTCATCCTGTAATAATGTCCCCTGTCCTGTAATAATGTCCTCCATCCTGTAATAATGTCCTCCATCCTGTAATAATGTCCTCCATCCTGTAATAATGTCCGCCATCCTGTAATAATGTCCCCTGTCCTGTAATAATGTCCTCCATCCTGTAATAATGTCCGCCATCCTGTAATAATGTCCTCATCCTGTAATAATGTCCTCCATCCTGTAATAATGTCCGCCATCCTGTAATAATATCCTCCATCCTGTAATAATGTCCCCATCCTGTAATAATGTCCATCCTGTAATAATGTCCTCCATCCTGTAATAATGTCCATCCTGTAATAATGTCCCCTGTCCTGTAATAATGTCCACCATCCTGTAATAATGCCCCTGTCCTGTAATAATGTCCATCCTGTAATAGTGTTCCCATCCTGTAATAATGTCCCCTGTCCTGTAATAATGTCCTCCATCCTGTAATAATGTCCTCCATCCTGTAATAATGTCCGCCATCCTGTAATAATGTCCATCCTGTAATAATGTCCTCCATCCTATAATAATGTCCATCCTGTAATAATGTCCCCTGTCCTGTAATAATGTCCTCCATCCTGTAATAATGTCCCCATCCTGTAATAATGTCCTCCATCCTGTAATAATGTCCTCATCCTGTAATAATGTCCTCCATCCTGTAATAATGTCCGCCATCCTGTAATAATATCCTCCATCCTGTAATAATGTCCCCATCCTGTAATAATGTCCATCCTGTAATAATGTCCTCCATCCTGTAATAATGTCCATCCTGTAATAATGTCCCCTGTCCTGTAATAATATCCTCCATCCTGTAATAATGTCCCCATCCTGTAATAATGTCCATCCTGTAATAATGTCCTCCATCCTGTAATAATGTCCATCCTGTAATAATGTCCCCTGTCCTGTAATAATGTCCTCCATCCTGTAATAATGTCCACCATCCTGTAATAATGCCTCTGTCCTGTAATAATGCCCTCCATCCTGTAATAATGTTCCCATCCTGTAATAATGTCCCCTGTCCTGTAATAATGTCCTCCATCCTGTAATAATGTCCTCCATCCTGTAATAATGTCCATCCTGTAATAATGTCCCCTGTCCTGTAATAATGTCCCGTCCTGTAATAATGTCCTCCATTCTGTAATAATGTCCGCCATCCTGTAATAATGTCCTCCATCCTGTAATAATGTCCATCCTGTAATAATGTCCTCATCCTGTAATAATGTCCTCCATCCTGTAATAATGTCCGCCATCCTGTAATAATATCCTCCATCCTGTAATAATGTCCCCATCCTGTAATAATGTCCATCCTGTAATAATGTCCTCCATCCTGTAATAATGTCCATCCTGTAATAATGTCCCCTGTCCTGTAATAATGTCCTCCATCCTGTAATAATGTCCCCCATCCTGTAATAATGTCCTCCATCCTGTAATAATGTTCCCATCCTGTAATAATGTCCATCCTGTAATAATGTCCCCTGTCCTGTAATAATGTCCTCCATCCTGTAATAATGTCCCCCATCCTGTAATAATGTCCTCCATCCTGTAATAATGTTCCCATCCTGTAATAATGTCCTCATCCTGTAATAATGTCCCCTGTCCTGTAATAATGTCCCCCATCCTGTAATAATGTCCTCCATCCTGTAATAATGTTCCCATCCTGTAATAATGTCCTCCATCCTGTAATAATGTCCTCATCCTGTAATAATGTCCTCCATCCTGTAATAATGTCCCCATCCTGTAATAATGTCCATCCTGTAATAATGTCCATCCTGTAATAATGTCCCCTGTCCTGTAATAATGTCCTCCATCCTGTAATAATGTCCCCCATCCTGTAATAATGTCCTCCATCCTGTAATAATGTTCCCATCCTGTAATAATGTCCATCCTGTAATAATGTCCCCTGTCCTGTAATAATGTCCTCCATCCTGTAATAATGTCCCCCATCCAGTAATAATGTCCCCCATCCTGTAATAATGTCCATCCTGTAATAATGTCCCCCATCCAGTAATAATGTCCCCCATCCTGTAATAATGTCCATCCTGTAATAATGTCCTCCATCCTGTAATAATGTTCCCATCCTGTAATAATGTCCTCCATTCTGTAATAATGTCCATCCTGTAATAATGTCCGCCATCCTGTAATAATGTCCTCCATCCTGTAATAATGTCCCCTGTCCTGTAATAATGTCCTCCATCCTGTAATAATGTCCATCCTGTAATAATGTCCATCCTGTAATAATGTCCCCTGTCCTGTAATAATGTCCTCCATCCTGTAATAATGTCCCCCATCCAGTAATAATGTCCCCCATCCTGTAATAATGTCCATCCTGTAATAATGTCCCCCATCCAGTAATAATGTCCCCCATCCTGTAATAATGTCCATCCTGTAATAATGTCCTCCATCCTGTAATAATGTTCCCATCCTGTAATAATGTCCTCCATTCTGTAATAATGTCCATCCTGTAATAATGTCCTCCGTCCTGTAATAATGTCCCCTGTCCTGTAATAATGTCCTCCATCCTGTAATAATGTCCATCCTGTAATAATGTCCTCCATCCTGTAATAATGTCCATCCTGTAATAATGTCCCCCATCCTGTAATAATGTCCATCCTGTAATAATGTCCCCTGTCCTGTAATCATAGAATCATAGAATCATAGAATGGTAGAGTTGGAAGGGTCCTCCTGGGTCATCTGGTCCAACCCCCTGCTCAAAGCAGGATTCACTAGATCATCTCAGACAGATGTCTGTCCAGCCTCTGTTTGAAGACGTCCATTGAAGGGGAACTCACCACCTCTCGTGGCAGCCTGTTCCACTCATTAATCACCCTAACTGTCATACAGTGTCTTCTAATATCTAATCTGTGTCTCCTCCCATTTAGTTTCATCCCATTGCTTCTAGTCTTTCCTTGTGTAAATGAGAATAAAGATGATCCTTCTACAATGTGACAGCCCTTGACATATTTGTAGACAGCTATTAAGTCTCCTCTCAGTCTTCTTTTTTGCAAGCTAAACATTCCCAAATCCTGCAACCGTTCCTCATAGGACATGGTTTGCAGACCAGTCACCATTCTGGTCGCTCTTCTCTGAACTTGCTCCAGTTTGTCTATGTCTTTTTTAAAATGTGGTGCCCAAAACTGTACACAGTATTCCAGATGAGGTCTGACCAAAGAGGAGTAAAGACCGATAATGACTTCACGTGATCTAGACTGTATGCTTCTGTTAATACATCCCAGAATTGTATTTGCCTTTTTTGCTGCTGCATCACACTGTTGACTCATGTTCAGTCTATGATCTATTAGTATACCTAAGTCTTTTTCACATGTACTGTTGCTTAGCTCTATTCCTCCCATTCTGTATATGCTTTTTTCATTTTTATTGCCCAGATGTAGTACTTTGCATTTTTCCCTGTTAAAAACCATTCTGTTGGTTGCTGCCCACTGCTCCAGTTTATTTAGGTCTTTTTGAATCCTCTCTCTCTCTTCTCTAGTATTAGCTATCCCTCCTAGCTTTGTGTCATCAGCAAATTTAATCAGTTTACCCTCAATTCCTTCATCTAAATCATTGATGAAGATGTTGAACAATACAGGTCCCAGGACAGAGCCCTGTGGTATCCCACTTGAGACATTCATCCAGCTGGATGTGAAGCCATTTACAACCACCCTTTGAGTCCGATCACTAAGCCAGTTATGAATCCACCTAACAGTTGCCTGGTCCATTGCATACTTGGTCATTTTTTCAATAAGGATGGTGTGAGATACTTTGTCAAATGCTTTGCTGAAGTCAAGATATACTATATCTACAGCATTTCCCTGATCCACCCAGTCAGTGATTCTGTCATAGAAGGAAATTAAGTTAGTCTGACATGACTTGTTAGTTACAAACCCATGCTGACTCTGGTTAATCACTTCATTCTTATCCATGTACTTACATACATGTTGTTTAATAATTTGTTCAAAGATCTTTCCTGGTATAGAAGTCAGACTCACCGGCCTATAGTTCCCTGGGTCCACCTTCTTCCCCTTTTTGAAGATAGGAACAACATTTGCTCTTCTCCAGTCTTCTGGGACTTCTCCTGTTCTCCAAGAATTTTCAAAGATTATGGAGAGTGGTTCTAAAATTTCTTCTACGATCTCCTTCAGTACTCTGGGGTGTAATTCATCTGGACCTGGAGACTTGAACTCATTTATGTTAGCTAAATATTCCCTCACAATCTTTCTGTTTACAGATAACTTGGATTCTTCTATTCCTTTAATAGGACAGTGAAGATCAGTTGATGTTACATTTTCTTTCTGAGAGAAAACAGATGCAAAATAGGAATTAAAAAGTTCGGCCTTCTCAACATCCTCTCTTACCATTTCTCCATTTTCATCCTGTAAAAATCCTATAGCATCTTTGACTTTTCTTTTACTTTTGACATACCCCCAAAATCCTTTTTTATTGCTTTTGACATCTCTTGCAAGCCTTAATTCATTGTCAGCTTTAGCTAACCTGATACGTGCCCTGCAGGATAATGTCCCCATCCTGTAATAATGTCCTCCATCCTGTAATAATGTCCTCCATCCTGTAATAATGTTCCCATCCTGTAATAATGTCCCCTGTCCTGTAATAATGTCCTCATCCTGTAATAATGTCCATCCTGTAATAATGTCCTCATCCTGTAATAATGTCCTCATCCTGTAATAATGTTCCCATCCTGTAATAATGTCCCCTGTCCTGTAATAATGTCCTCCATCCTGTAATAATGTCCTCCATCCTGTAATAATGTCCGCCATCCTGTAATAATGTCCCCTGTCCTGTAATAATGTCCTCCATCCTGTAATAATGTCCTCCATCCTGTAATAATGTCCTCCATCCTGTAATAATGTCCATCCTGTAATAATGTCCTCCATCCTGTAATAATGTCCTCCATCCTGTAATAATGTTCCCATCCTGTAATAATGTCCCCTGTCCTGTAATAATGTCCTCATCCTGTAATAATGTCCATCCTGTAATAATGTCCTCATCCTGTAATAATGTCCTCATCCTGTAATAATGTTCCCATCCTGTAATAATGTCCTCCATCCTGTAATAATGTCCTCCATCCTGTAATAATGTCCTCCATCCTGTAATAATGTCCGCCATCCTGTAATAATGTCCCCTGTCCTGTAATAATGTCCTCCATCCTGTAATAATGTCCGCCATCCTGTAATAATGTCCTCCATCCTGTAATAATGTCCCCTGTCCTGTAATAATGTCCTCCATCCTGTAATAATGTTCCCATCCTGTAATAATGTCCTCATCCTGTAATAATGTCCATCCTGTAATAATGTCCCCATCCTGTAATAATGTCCTCCATCCTATAATAATGTCCATCCTGTAATAATGTCCCCCGTCCTGTAATAATGTCCCCCATCCTGTAATAATGTCCATCCTGTAATAATGTCCCCATCCTGTAATAATGTCCATCCTGTAATAATGTCCTCATCCTGTAATAATGTCCTCCATCCTGTAATAATGTCCATCCTGTAATAATGTCCCCATCCTGTAATAGTGTCCTCCATCCTATAATAATGTCCCCATCCTGTAATAATGTCCCCATCCTGTAATAAAGTCCTCATCCTGTAATAATGTCCATCCTGTAATAATGTCCTCCATCCTGTAATAATGTCCTCCATCCTGTAATAATGTCCATCCTGTAATAATGTCCCCATCCTGTAATAATGTCCTCCATCCTGTAATAATGTCCATCCTGTAATAATGTCCTCCATCCTGTAATAATGTCCTCATCCTGTAATAATGTCCCCCATCCTGTAATAATGTCCATCCTGTAATAATGTCCCCATCCTGTAATAATGTCCTCCATCCTGTAATAATGTCCATCCTGTAATAATGTCCTCATCCTGTAATAATGTCCATCCTGTAATAATGTCCTCATCCTGTAATAATGTCCTCCATCCTGTAATAATGTCCGCCATCCTGTAATAATGTCCATCCTGTAATAATGTCCTCCGTCCTGTAATAATGTCCATCCTGTAATAATGTCCATCCTGTAATAATGCCCCTGTCCTGTAATAATGTCCTCCATCCTGTAATAATGTTCCCATCCTGTAATAATGTCCTCCATCCTGTAATAATGTCCTCCATCCTGTAATAATGTCCATCCTGTAATAATGTCCTCCGTCCTGTAATAATGTCCTCCGTCCTGTAATAATGTCCATCCTGTAATAATGTCCCCTATCCTGTAATAATGTCCTCCATCCTGTAATAATGTCCGCCATCCTGTAATAATGTCCCCATCCTGTAATAATGTCCTCCATCCTGTAATAATGCCCCTGTCCTGTAATAATGTCCTCCATCCTGTAATAATGTCCTCCATCCTGTAATAATGTCCTCCATCCTGTAATAATGCCCCTGTCCTGCAATAATGTCCTCCATCCTGTAATAATGTCCATCCTGTAATAATGTCCATCCTGTAATAATGTCCCCTGTCCTGTAATAATGTCCTCCATCCTGTAATAATGTCCATCCTGTAATAATATCCATCCTGTAATAATGTCCTCCATCCTGTAATAATGTCCATCCTGTAATAATGTCCTCCATCCTGTAATAATATCCATCCTGTAATAATGTCCTCCATCCTGTAATAATGTCCATCCTGTAATAATGTCCTCCATCCTGTAATAATGTCCATCCTGTAATAATGTCCTCCATCCTGTAATAATGTCCATCCTGTAATAATGTCCTCCATCCTGTAATAATGTCCATCCTGTAATAATGTCCTCCATCCTGTAATAATGTCCATCCTGTAATAATGTCCTCCATCCTGTAATAATGTCCATCCTGTAATAATGTCCATCCTGTAATAATGTCCCCATTCTGTAATAATATCCATCCTGTAATAATGTCCCCCATCCTGTAATAATGCCCCTGTCCTGTAATAATGTCGTCCATCCTGTAATAATGTCCATCCTGTAATAATGTCCATCCTGTAATAATGTCCTCCATCCTGTAATAATGTCCATCCTGTAATAATGTCCTCCATCCTGTAATAATGTCCATCCTGTAATAATGTCCAACCTGTAATAATGTCCATCCTGTAATAATGTCCCCATTCTGTAATAATATCCTCCATCCTGTAATAATGTCCATCCTGTAATAATGTCCTCATCCTGTAATAATGTCCATCCTGTAATATTGTCCATCCTGTAATAATGTCCATCCTGTAATAATGTCCCTCATCCTGTAATAACATCCTCATCCTGTAATAAAGTCCTCCATCCTGTAATAACGTCTTCCATCCTGTAATAATGTCCTCATCCTGTAAAAATGTCCTCATCATGTAATAATGTCCATCCTGTAATAATGTCCCCCATCCTGTAATAATGTCTTCCATCCTGTAATAATGTCCTCCATCCTGTAATAATGTCCCCCATCCTGTAATAATATCCTCCATCCTGTAATAATGTCCATCCTGTAATAATGTCCCCATCCTGTAATAATGTCCCCATCGTGTAATAATGTCCTCCATCCTGTAATAATGTCCCCATCCTGTAATAATATCCTCCATCCTGTAATAATGTCCTCCATCCTGTAATAAAGTCCTCCATCCTGTAATAATGTCCATCCTGTAATAATGTCCCCATCCTGTAATAATGTCCCCATCCTGTAATAATGTCCTCATCCTGTAATAATGTCCATCCTGTAATAATGTCCCCTGTCCTGTAATAATGTCCCTCATCCTGTAATAATGTCCATCCTGTAATAATGTCCTCCATTCTGTAATAATGTCTCTCATCCTGTAATAATGTCCTCCATCCTGTAATAATGTCCATCCTGTAATAATGTCCATCCTGTAATAATGTCCCCATCCTGTAATAATGTCCTCCATCCTGTAATAATGTCCCCATCCTGTAATAATGTCCATCCTGTAATAATGTCCTCATCCTGTAATAATGTCCTCCATCCTGTAATACTGTCCATCCTGTAATAATGTCCCCATCCTGTAATAATGTCCTCCATCCTATAATAATGTCCCCATCCTGTAATAATGTCCCCATCCTGTAATAATGTCCTCATCCTGTAATAATGTCCATCCTGTAATAATGTCCTCCATCCTATAATAATGTCCATCCTGTAATAATGTCCTCCATTCTGTAATAATGTCTCTCATCCTGTAATAATGTCCTCCATCCTGTAATAATGTCCATCCTGTAATAATGTCCATCCTGTAATAATGTCCCCATCCTGTAATAATGTCCTCCATCCTGTAATAATGTCCATCCTGTAATAATGTCCCCATCCTGTAATAATGTCCTCCATCCTGTAATAATATCCTCCATCCTGTAATAATGTCCCCCATCCTGTAATAATATCCTCCATCCTGTAATAATGTCCATCCTGTAATAATGTCCCCATCCTGTAATAATGTCCTCCATCCTGTAATAATGTCCCCATCCTGTAATAATATCCTCCATCCTGTAATAATGTCCTCCATCCTGTAATAAAGTCCTCCATCCTGTAATAATGTCCATCCTGTAATAATGTCCCCATCCTGTAATAATGTCCCCATCCTGTAATAATGTCCTCATCCTGTAATAATGTCCATCCTGTAATAATGTCCCCTGTCCTGTAATAATGTCCCTCATCCTGTAATAATGTCCATCCTGTAATAATGTCCTCCATCCTGTAATAATGTCCATCCTGTAATAATGTCCTCCATTCTGTAATAATGTCTCTCATCCTGTAATAATGTCCTCCATCCTGTAATAATGTCCATCCTGTAATAATGTCCCCATCCTGTAATAATGTCCTCATCCTGTAATAATGTCCTCATCGTGTAATAATGTCCCCCCATTATGTAATAATGTCCATCCTGTAATAATGTCCCCATCCTGTAATAATGTCCTCCATCCTATAATAATGTCCCCATCCTGTAATAATGTCCCCATCCTGTAATAATGTCCTCATCCTGTAATAATGTCCATCCTGTAATAATGTCCTCCATCCTATAATAATGTCCATCCTGTAATAATGTCCTCCATTCTGTAATAATGTCTCTCATCCTGTAATAATGTCCTCCATCCTGTAATAATGTCCATCCTGTAATAATGTCCTCATCCTGTAATAATGTCCTCCATCCTGTAATAATGTCCATCCTGTAATAATGTCCCCATCCTGTAATAATGTCCCCCATCCTGTAATAATGTCCATCCTGTAATAATGTCCTCCATCCTGTAATAATGTCCTCATCCTGTAATAATGTCCATCCTGTAATAATGTCCTCATCCTGTAATAATATCCTCCATCCTGTAATAATGTCCATCCTGTAATAATGTCCCCATCCTGTAATAATGTCCCCCATCCTGTAATAATGTCCATCCTGTAATAATGTCCTCCATCCTGTAATAATGTCCTCATCCTGTAATAATGTCCATCCTGTAATAATGTCCTCATCCTGTAATAATGTCCTCCATCCGGTAATAATGTCCTCATCCTGTAATAATGTCCCCCATCCTGTAATAATGTCCATCCTGTAATAATGTCCATCCTGTAATAATGTCCTCATCCTGTAATAATGTCCATCCTGTAATAATGTCCTCATCCTGTAATAATGTCCTCCATCCTGTAATAATGTCCGCCATCCTGTAATAATGTCCATCCTGTAATAATGTCCTCCGTCCTGTAATAATGTCCATCCTGTAATAATGCCCCTGTCCTGTAATAATGTCCTCCATCCTGTAATAATGTTCCCATCCTGTAATAATGTCCTCCATCCTGTAATAATGTCCTCCATCCTGTAATAATGTCCATCCTGTAATAATGTCCTCCGTCCTGTAATAATGTCCATCCTGTAATAATGTCCCCTATCCTGTAATAATGTCCTCCATCCTGTAATAATGTCCGCCATCCTGTAATAATGTCCCCATCCTGTAATAATGTCCTCCATCCTGTAATAATGCCCCTGTCCTGTAATAATGTCCTCCATCCTGTAATAATGTCCTCCATCCTGTAATAATGTCCCCCATCCAGTAATAATGCCCCTGTCCTGCAATAATGTCCTCCATCCTGTAATAATGTCCATCCTGTAATAATATCCATCCTGTAATAATGCCCCTGTCCTGCAATAATGTCCTCCATCCTGTAATAATGTCCATCCTGTAATAATGTCCATCCTGTAATAATGTCCCCATCCTGTAATAATGTCCCCCATCCTGTAATAATGTCCATCCTGTAATAATGTCCTCCATCCTGTAATAATGTCCTCATCCTGTAATAATGTCCATCCTGTAATAATGTCCTCATCCTGTAATAATGTCCTCCATCCTGTAATAATGTCCATCCTGTAATAATGTCCCCATCCTGTAATAATGTCCCCCATCCTGTAATAATGTCCATCCTGTAATAATGTCCTCCATCCTGTAATAATGTCCTCATCCTGTAATAATGTCCATCCTGTAATAATGTCCTCATCCTGTAATAATGTCCTCCATCCGGTAATAATGTCCTCATCCTGTAATAATGTCCCCCATCCTGTAATAATGTCCATCCTGTAATAATGTCCATCCTGTAATAATGTCCTCATCCTGTAATAATGTCCATCCTGTAATAATGTCCTCATCCTGTAATAATGTCCTCCATCCTGTAATAATGTCCGCCATCCTGTAATAATGTCCATCCTGTAATAATGTCCTCCGTCCTGTAATAATGTCCATCCTGTAATAATGCCCCTGTCCTGTAATAATGTCCTCCATCCTGTAATAATGTTCCCATCCTGTAATAATGTCCTCCATCCTGTAATAATGTCCTCCATCCTGTAATAATGTCCATCCTGTAATAATGTCTTCCGTCCTGTAATAATGTCCATCCTGTAATAATGTCCCCTATGCTGTAATAATGTCCTCCATCCTGTAATAATGTCCGCCATCCTGTAATAATGTCCCCATCCTGTAATAATGTCCTCCATCCTGTAATAATGCCCCTGTCCTGTAATAATGTCCTCCATCCTGTAATAATGTCCTCCATCCTGTAATAATGTCCCCCATCCAGTAATAATGCCCCTGTCCTGCAATAATGTCCTCCATCCTGTAATAATGTCCATCCTGTAATAATATCCATCCTGTAATAATGCCCCTGTCCTGCAATAATGTCCTCCATCCTGTAATAATGTCCATCCTGTAATAATGTCCATCCTGTAATAATGTCCCCTGTCCTGTAATAATGTCCTCCATCCTGTAATAATGTCCATCCTGTAATAATATCCATCCTGTAATAATGTCCTCCATCCTGTAATAATGTCCATCCTGTAATAATGTCCCCTGTCCTGTAATAATGTCCTCCATCCTGTAATAATGTCCATCCTGTAATAATGTCCATCCTGTAATAATGTACTCCATCCTGTAATAATGTCCATCCTGTAATAATGTCCCTCATCCTGTAATAATGTCCATCCTATAATAATGTCCATCCTGTAATAATGTCCTCCATCCTGTAATAATGTTCTCCATCCTGTAATAATGTCCCTCATCCTGTAATAATGTCGTCCATCCTGTAATAATGTTCCCATCCTGTAATAATGTCCTCCATCCTGTAATAATGTCCATCCTGTAATAATGTCCCTCATCCTGTAATAATGTCCATCCTGTAATAATGTCCATCCTGTAATAATGTTCTCCATCCTGTAATAATGTCCCTCATCCTGTAATAATGTCGTCCATCCTGTAATAATGTTCCCATCCTGTAATAATGTCCTCCATCCTGTAATAATGTCCATCCTGTAATAATGTCCTCCGTCCTGTAATAATGTCCATCCTGTAATAATGTCCTCCATCCTGTAATAATGTCCATCCTGTAATAATGTCCTCCATCCTGTAATAATGTCCATCCTGTAATAATGTCCAACCTGTAATAATGTCCATCCTGTAATAATGTCCCCATTCTGTAATAATATCCTCCATCCTGTAATAATGTCCATCCTGTAATAATGTCCTCATCCTGTAATAATGTCCATCCTGTAATATTGTCCATCCTGTAATAAAGTCCTCCATCCTGTAATAATGTCCATCCTGTAATAATGTCCCTCATCCTGTAATAACATCCTCATCCTGTAATAATGTCCATCCTGTAATAACGTCTTCCATCCTGTAATAATGTCCTCCATCCTGTAATAACGTCTTCCATCCTGTAATAATGTCCTCATCCTGTAATAATGTCCTCATCATGTAATAATGTCCATCCTGTAATAATGTCCCCCATCCTGTAATAATGTCCTCCATCCTGTAATAATGTCCATCCTGTAATAATGTCCCCATCCTGTAATAATGTCCTCCATCCTGTAATAATATCCTCCATCCTGTAATAATGTCCCCCATCCTGTAATAATATCCTCCATCCTGTAATAATGTCCATCCTGTAATAATGTCCCCATCCTGTAATAATGTCCCCATCCTGTAATAATGTCCTCCATCCTGTAATAATGTCCCCATCCTGTAATAATATCCTCCATCCTGTAATAATGTCCTCCATCCTGTAATAAAGTCCTCCATCCTGTAATAATGTCCATCCTGTAATAATGTCCCCATCCTGTAATAATGTCCCCATCCTGTAATAATGTCCTCATCCTGTAATAATGTCCATCCTGTAATAATGTCCCCTGTCCTGTAATAATGTCCCTCATCCTGTAATAATGTCCATCCTGTAATAATGTCCTCCATCCTGTAATAATGTCCATCCTGTAATAATGTCCTCCATTCTGTAATAATGTCTCTCATCCTGTAATAATGTCCTCCATCCTGTAATAATGTCCATCCTGTAATAATGTCCATCCTGTAATAATGTCCCCATCCTGTAATAATGTCCTCATCCTGTAATAATGTCCTCATCGTGTAATAATGTCCCCCCATCCTGTAATAATGTCCATCCTGTAATAATGTCCTCATCCTGTAATAATGTCCTCCATCCTGTAATAATGTCCATCCTGTAATAATGTCCCCATCCTGTAATAATGTCCTCCATCCTATAATAATGTCCCCATCCTGTAATAATGTCCCCATCCTGTAATAATGTCCTCATCCTGTAATAATGTCCATCCTGTAATAATGTCCTCCATCCTATAATAATGTCCATCCTGTAATAATGTCCTCCATTCTGTAATAATGTCTCTCATCCTGTAATAATGTCCTCCATCCTGTAATAATGTCCATCCTGTAATAATGTCCATCCTGTAATAATGTCCCCATCCTGTAATAATGTCCTCATCCTGTAATAATGTCCTCATCGTTTAATAATGTCCCCCCATCCTGTAATAATGTCCTCCATCCTGTAATAATGTCCATCCTGTAATAATGTCCTCATCCTGTAATAATGTCCTCCATCCTGTAATAATGTCCATCCTGTAATAATGTCCCCATCCTCTAATAATGTCCCCCATCCTGTAATAATGTCCATCCTGTAATAATGTCCTCCATCCTGTAATAATGTCCTCATCCTGTAATAATGTCCATCCTGTAATAATGTCCTCATCCTGTAATAATGTCCTCCATCCTGTAATAATGTCCGCCATCCTGTAATAATGTCCATCCTGTAATAATGTCCATCCTGTAATAATGCCCCTGTCCTGTAATAATGTCCTCCATCCTGTAATAATGTTCCCATCCTGTAATAATGTCCTCCACCCTGTAATAATGTCCTCCATCCTGTAATAATGTCCATCCTGTAATAATGTCCTCCGCCCTGTAATAATGTCCCCATCCTGTAATAATTTCCATCCTGTAATAATGTCCCTATCCTGTAATAATGTCCATCCTGTAATAATGTCCATCCTGTAATAATGTCCCCATCCTGTAATAATGTCCTCCATCCTGTAATAATGCCCCTGTCCTGTAATAATGTCCTCCATCCTGTAATAATGTTCCCATCCTGTAATAATGTCCTCCATCCTGTAATAATGTCCATCCTGTAATAATGTCCCCTGTCCTGTAATAATGTCCTCCATCCTGTAATAATGTCCCCATCCTGTAATAATGTCCTCCATCCTGTAATAATGTCCATCCTGTAATAATGTCCTCCATCCTGTAATAATGCCCCTGTCCTGTAATAATGTCCTCCATCCTGTAATAATGTTCCCATCCTGTAATAATGTCCTCCATCCTGTAATAATGTCCCCTGTCCTGTAATAATGTCCTCCATCCTGTAATAATGTCCGCCATCCTGTAATAATGTCCTCCATCCTGTAATAATGTCCCCTGTCCTGTAATAATGTCCTCCATCCTGTAATAATGTCCGCCATCCTGTAATAATGTCCTCCATCCTGTAATAATGCCCCTGTCCTGTAATAATGTCCTCCATCCTGTAATAATGTTCCCATCCTGTAATAATGTCCTCCATCCTGTAATAATGTCCTCCATCCTGTAATAATGTCCATCCTGTAATAATGTCCTCCGTCCTGTAATAATGTCCTCCGTCCTGTAATAATGTCCATCCTGTAATAATGTCCCCATTCTGTAATAATGTCCTCCATCCTGTAATAACGTCTTCCATCCTGTAATAATGTCCTCATCCTGTAATAAAGTCCTCATCATGTAATAATGTCCTCCGTCCTGTAATAATGTCCCCATCCTGTAATAATGTCCTCATCCTGTAATAATGTCCTCATCCTGTAATAATGTCCATCCTGTAATAATGTCCCACATCCTGTAATAATGTCCATCCTGTAATAATGTCCTCCATCCTGTAATAATGTCCTCATCCTGTAATAATGTCCATCCTGTAATAATGTCCTCATCCTGTAATAATGTCCTCCATCCTGTAATAATGTCCATCCTGTAATAATGTCCTCCATCCAGTAATAATGTCCATCTTGTAATAATATCCTCCACCCTCTAATATTGTCCAACCTGTAATAATGTCATCCATCCTGTAATTATGTCCCCATCCTGTAATAATGTCCCCATCCTGTAATAATGTCCTCCATCCTGTAATAATGTCCTCATCCTATAATAATGTCCTCCATCCTGTAATAATGTCCCCATCCTGTAATAATGTCCTCCATCCTGTAATAATGTCCTCATCCTATAATAATGTCCTCCATCCTGTAATAATGTCCATCCTGTAATAATGTCCTCATCCTGTAATTATGTCCATCCTGTAATAATGTCCTCATCCTATAATAATGTCCTCCATCCTGTAATAATGTCCCCATCCTGTAATAATGTCCTCCATCCTGTAATAATGTCCATCCTGTAATAATGTCCCCATCCTGTAATTATGTCCCCATCCTGTAATAATGTCCCCATCCTGTAATAATGTCCTCCATCCTGTAATAATGTCCTCATCCTATAATAATGTCCTCCATCCTGTAATAATGTCCATCCTGTAATAATGTCCTCATCCTGTAATAATGTCCATCCTGTAATAATGTCCTCATCCTATAATAATGTCCTCCATCCTGTAATAATGTCCCCATCCTGTAATAATGTCCTCCATCCTGTAATAATGTCCATCCTGTAATAATGTCCCATCCTGTAATAATGTCCTCAATCCTGTAATAATGTCCATCCTATAATAATGTCCTCATCCTGTAATAATGTCCTCCATCCTGTAATAATGTCCTCATCCTATAATAATGTCCTCCATCCTGTAATAATGTCCATCTTGTAATAATGTCCTCATCCTGTAATAATGTCCATCCTGTAATAATGTCCTCCATCCTGTAATAATGTCCCCATCCTATAATAATGTCCATCCTGTAATAATGTCCATCCTGTAATAATGTCCTCCATCCTGTAATAATGTCCATCCTGTAATAATGTCCTCCATCCTGTAATAATGTCCATCCTGTAATAATGTCCATCCTGTAATAATGTCCCCATCCTGTAATAATGTCCCCCATCCTGTAATAATGTCCATCCTGTAATAATGTCCTCCATCCTGTAATAATGTCCATCCTGTAATAATGTCCCCTGTCCTGTAATAATGTCCTCCATCCTGTAATAATGTTCCCATCCTGTAATAATGTCCATCCTGTAATAATGTCCTCCATCCTGTAATAATGTCCATCCTGTAATAATGTCCTCATCCAGTAATAATGTCCATCCTGTAATAATGTCCTCCATCCAGTAATAATGTCCTCCATCCTCTAATAATGTCCTCCATCCTGTAATAATGTCCATCCTGTAATAATGTCCCCATCCTGTAATAATGTCCTCCATCCTGTAATAATGTCCCCATCCTGTAATAATGTCCCCATCCTGTAATAATGTCCTCATCCTGTAATAATGTCCGTCCTGTAATAATGTCCCCCCATCCTTTAATAATGTCCTCCATCCTGTAATAATGTCCCCATCCTGTAATAATGTCCTCCATCCTGTAATAATGTCCTCATCCTGTAATAATGTCCTCCATCCTGTAATAATGTCCGTCCTGTAATAATGTCCTCCATCCTGTAATAATGTCCCCATCCTGTAATAATGTCCCCATCCTGTAATAATGTCCTCCATCCTGTAATAATGTCCTCATCCTGTAATAATGTCCTCCATCCTGTAATAATGTCCTCATCCTGTAATAATGTCCTCCATCCTGTAATAATGTCCCCCATCCTGTAATAATGTCCTCATCCTCTAATAATATCCATCCTGTAATAATGTCCTCATCCTGTAATAATGTCCTCCATCCTGTAATAATGTCCATCCTGTAATAATGTCCATCCTGTAATAATGTCCTCCATCCTGTAATAATGTCCGCCATCCTGTAATAATGTCCATCCTGTAATAATGTCCTCCATCCTGTAATAATGTCCGCCATCCTGTAATAATGTCCATCCTGTAATAATGTCCTCCATCCTGTAATAATGTCCATCCTGTAATAATGTCCCTCATCCTGTAATAATATCCTCCATCCTGTAATAATATCCTCATCCTGTAATAATGTCCATCCTGTGATAATGTCTCTCATCCTGTAATAATGTCCTCCATCCTGTAAAAATGTCCATCCTGTAATAATGTCCATCCTGTAATAATGTCCCCATCCTGTAATAATGTCCTCATCCTGTAATAATGTCCTCATCGTGTAATAATGTTCATCCTGTAATAATGTCCTCATCCTGTAATAATGTCCTCCATCCTGTAATAATGTCCATCCTGTAATAATGTCCCCATCCTGTAATAATGTCCTCCATCCTATAATAATGTCCATCCTGTAATAATGTCCTCCATCCTGTAATAATGTCCATCCTGTAATAATGTCCCCATCCTGTAATAATGTCCTCCATCCTGTAATAATGTCCATCCTGTAATAATGTCCTCCATCCTGTAATAATGTCCTCATCCTGTAATAATGTCCTCCATCCTGTAATAATGTCCCCCATCCTGTAATAATGTCCATCCTGTAATAATGTCCTCCATCCTGTAATAATGTCCTCATCCTGTAATAATGTCCTCCATCCTGTAATAATGTCCCCCATCCTGTAATAATGTCCATCCTGTAATAATGTCCATCCTGTAATAATGTCCTCATCCTGTAATAATGTCCATCCTGTAATAATGTCCTCATCCTGTAATAATGTCCTCCATCCTGTAATAATGTCCTCCATCCTGTAATAATGTCCATCCTGTAATAATGTCCTCCGTCCTGTAATAATGTCCATCCTGTAATAATGTCCATCCTGTAATAATGCCCCTGTCCTGTAATAATGTCCATCCTGTAATAATGTCCATCCTGTAATAATGTTCCCATCCTGTAATAATGTCCTCCATCCTGTAATAATGTCCATCCTGTAATAATGTCCTCCATCCTGTAATAATGTCCTCCATCCTGTAATAATGTCCATCCTGTAATAATGTCCTCCGTCCTGTAATAATGTCCTCCGTCCTGTAATAATGTCCATCCTGTAATAATGTCCCCTATCCTGTAATAATGTCCTCCATCCTGTAATAATGTCCGCCATCCTGTAATAATGTCCCCATCCTGTAATAATGTCCTCCATCCTGTAATAATGCCCCTGTCCTGTAATAATGTCCTCCATCCTGTAATAATGTTTCCATCCTGTAATAATGTCCTCCATCCTGTAATAATGTCCCCTGTCCTGTAATAATGTCCTCCATCCTGTAATAATGTCCATCCTGTAATAATGTCCCCTGTCCTGTAATAATGTCCTCCATCCTGTAATAATGTCCGCCATCCTGTAATAATGTCCTCCATCCTGTAATAATGCCCCTGTCCTGTAATAATGTCGTCCATCCTGTAGTAATGTTCCCATCCTGTAATAATGTCCTCCATCCTGTAATAATGTCCATCCTGTAATAATGTCCTCCGTCCTGTAATAATGTCCATCCTGTAATAATGTCCTCCATCCTGTAATAATGTCCATCCTGTAATAATGTCCTCCATCCTGTAATAATGTCCTCCATCCTGTAATAATGTCCATCCTGTAATAATGTCCAACCTGTAATAATGTCCATCCTGTAATAATGTCCCCATTCTGTAATAATATCCTCCATCCTGTAATAATGTCCCCATTCTGTAATAATGTCCTCCATCCTGTAATAATGTCCTCCATCTTGTAATAATGTCCTCATCCTGTAATAATGTCCATCCTGTAATATTGTCCATCCTGTAATAAAGTCCTCCATCCTGTAATAACGTCCTCATCCTGTAATAACGTCCTCCATCCTGTAATAACGTCTTCCATCCTGTAATAATGTCCTCATCCTGTAATAATGTCCTCATCTTGTAATAATGTCCATCCTGTAATAATGTCCCCCATCCTGTAATAATGTCCTCCATCCTGTAATAATGTCCATCCTGTAATAATGTCCTCCATCCTGTAATAATGTCCCCATCCTGTAATAATGTCCTCCATCCTGTAATAATATCCTCCATCCTGTAATAATGTCCCCCATCCTGTAATAATATCCTCCATCCTGTAATAATGTCCATCCTGTAATAATGTCCCCATCCTGTAATAATGTCCCCATCCTGTAATAATGTCCTCTATCCTGTAATAATGTCCCCATCCTGTAATAATATCCTCCATCCTGTAATAATGTCCTCCATCCTGTAATAAAGTCCTCCATCCTGTAATAATGTCCATCCTGTAATAATGTCCCCATCCTGTAATAATGTCCCCATCCTGTAATAATGTCCTCATCCTGTAATAATGTCCATCCTGTAATAATGTCCTCCATCCTATAATAATGTCCATCCTGTAATAATGTCCTCCATTCTGTAATAATGTCTCTCATCCTGTAATAATGTCCTCCATCCTGTAATAATGTCCATCCTGTAATAATGTCCCCCATCCTGTAATAATGTCCATCCTGTAATAATGTCCTCATCCTGTAATAATGTCTTCCATCCTGTAATAATGTCCATCCTGTAATAATGTCCCCATCCTGTAATAATGTCCTTCATCCTATAATAATGTCCCCATCCTGTAATAATGTCCCCATCCTGTAATAATGTCCTCATCCTGTAATAATGTCCATCCTGTAATAATGTCCTCCATCCTATAATAATGGCCATCCTGTAATAATGTCCATCCTGTAATAATGTCCTCATCCTGTAATAATGTCCTCCATCCTGTAATAATGTCCATCCTGTAATAATGTCCCCATCCTGTAATAATGTCCTCATCCTGTAATAATGTCCTAATCGTGTAATAATGTCCCCCCATCCTATAATAATGTCCTCCATCCTGTAATAATGTCCATCCTGTAATAATGTCCTCATCCTGTAATAATGTCCTCCATCCTGTAATAATGTCCATCCTGTAATAATGTCCCCATCCTGTAATAATGTCCCGCATCCTGTAATAATGTCCATCCTGTAATAATGTCCTCCATCCTGTAATAATGTCCTCATCCTGTAATAATGTCCATCCTGTAATAATGTCCTCATCCTGTAATAATGTCCTCCATCCTGTAATAATGTCCGCCATCCTGTAATAATGTCCATCCTGTAATAATGTCCATCCTGTAATAATGCCCCTGTCCTGTAATAATGTCCTCCATCCTGTAATAATGTTCCCATCCTGTAATAATGTCCTCCACCCTGTAATAATGTCCTCCATCCTGTAATAATGTCCATCCTGTAATAATGTCCTCCGTCCTGTAATAATGTCCCCATCCTGTAATAATGTCCTCCGCCCTGTAATAATGTCCCCATCCTGAAATAATGTCCATCCTGTAATAATGTCCTCCATCCTGTAATAATGTCCATCCTGTAATAATGTCCCCTGTCCTGTAATAATGTCCTCCATCCTGTAATAATGTCCGCCATCCTGTAATAATGTCCATCCTGTAATAATGTCCATCCTGTAATAATGCCCATCCTGTAATAATGTCCTCCATCCTGTAATAATGTTCCCATCCTGTAATAATGTCCTCCATCCTGTAATAATGTCCCCTGTCCTGTAATAATGTCCTCCATCCTGTAATAATGTTCCCATCCTGTAATAATGTCCTCCATCCTGTAATAATGTCCCCTGTCCTGTAATAATGTCCTCCATCCTGTAATAAAGTCCTCCATCCTGTAATAACGTCCATCCTGTAATAATGTCCCCTGTCCTGTAATAATGTCCTCCATCCTGTAATAATGTCCGCCATCCTGTAATAATGTCCCCATCCTGTAATAATGTCCTCCATCCTATAATAATGCCCCTGTCCTGTAATAATGTCCTCCATCCTGTAATAATGTTCCCATCCTGTAATAATGTCCTCCATCCTGTAATAATGTCCCCTGTCCTGTAATAATGTCCTCCATCCTGTAATAATGTCCTCCATCCTGTAATAATGTCCATCCTGTAATAATGTCCCCATCCTGTAATAATGTCCTCCGTCCTGTAATAATGTCCTCCATCCTGTAATAATGTCCCCTGTCCTGTAATAATGTCCTCCATCCTGTAATAATGTCCATCCTGTAATAATGTCCTCCATCCTGTAATAATGCCCCTGTCCTGTAATAATGTCCTCCATCCTGTAATAATGTTCCCATCCTGTAATAATGTCCTCCATCCTGTAATAATGTCCTCCATCCTGTAATAACGTCCATCCTGTAATAATGTCCTCCGTCCTGTAATAATGTCCTCCGTCCTGTAATAATGTCCATCCTGTAATAATGTCCCCATTCTGTAATAATGTCCATCCTGTAATAATATCCTCCATCCTGTAATAATGTCCATCCTGTAATAATGTCCTCCATCCTGTAATAAAGTCCTCATCATGTAATAATGTCCTCCGTCCTGTAATAATGTCCCCATCCTGTAATAATGTCCTCATCCTGTAATAATGTTCTCATCCTGTAATAATGTCCCACATCCTGTAATAATGTCCCCATCCTGTAATAATGTCCTCCGTCCTGTAATAATGTCCTCCATCCTGTAATAATGTCCATCCTGTAATAATGTCCTCATCCTGTAATAATGTCCTCCATCCTGTAATAATGTCCATCCTGTAATAATGTCCATCCTGTAATAATGTCCTCCATCCTGTAATAATGTCCTCATCCTGTAATAATGTCCATCCTGTAATAATGTCCTCATCCTGTAATAATGTCCTCCATCCTGTAATAATGTCCTCCATCCTGTTATAATGTCCATCCTGTAATATTGTCCGTCCTGTAATAATGTCCATCCTGTAATAATGTCCTCCATCCTGTAATAATGTCCATCCTGTAGTAATGTCCCCTATCCTGTAATAATGTCCTCCATCCTGTAATAATGTCCCCATCCTCTAATAATGTCCTCATCCTGTAATAATGTCCCCCATCCTGTAATAATGTCCCCCATCCTGTAATAA
The DNA here is from genome assembly GCF_046119375.1 of Phyllobates terribilis. Lineage (NCBI taxonomy): Eukaryota > Metazoa > Chordata > Amphibia > Anura > Dendrobatidae > Phyllobates > Phyllobates terribilis. Next base: position 15,741,819 of record NW_027362763.1, on the reverse strand, counting down.
TGTCCTCCATCCTGTAATAATGTCCTCATCCTGTAATAATGTCCATCCTGTAATAATGTCCATCCTGTAATAATGTCCATCCTGTAATAATGTCCCCCATCCTGTAATAATGTCCTCATCCTGTAATAATGTCCTCATCCTGTAATAATGTCCATCCTGTAATAATGTCCTCCGTCCTGTAATAATGTCCTCCATCCTGTAATAATGTCCTCATCCTGTAATAATGTCCATCCTGTAATAATGTCCTCATCCTGTAATAATGTCCTCCATCCTGTAATAATGTCCATCCTGTAATAATGTCCTCCATCCTGTAATAATGTCCTCATCCTGTAATAATGTCCATCCTGTAATAATGTCCTCATCCTGTAATAATGTCCTCCATCCTGTAATAATGTCCTCCATCCTGTTATAATGTCCATCCTGTAATATTGTCCGTCCTGTAATAATGTCCATCCTGTAATAATGTCCTCCATCCTGTAATAATGTCCATCCTGTAGTAATGTCCCCTATCCTGTAATAATGTCCTCCATCCTGTAATAATGTCCCCATCCTCTAATAATGTCCTCATCCTGTAATAATGTCCCCCATCCTGTAATAATGTCCCCCATCCTGTAATAATGTCCTCCATCCTGTAATAATGTCCTCATCCTGTAATAATGTCCATCCTGTAATAATGTCCTCCATCCTGTAATAATGTCCATCCTGTAATAATGTCCATCCTGTAATAATGTCCTCATCCTGTAATAATGTCCCCCATCCTGTAATAATGTCCTCATCCTGTAATAATGTCCTCATCCTGTAATAATGTCCATCCTGTAATAATGTCCTCATCCTGTAATAATGTCCATCCTGTAATAATGTCCTCATCCTGTAATAATGTCCCCCATCCTGTAATAATGTCCCCATCCTGTAATAATGTCCTCCATCCTGTAATAATGTCCCCCATCCTGTAATAATGTCCTTATCCTGTAATAATGTCCATCCTGTAATAATGTCCTCCATCCTGTAATAATGTCCATCCTGTAATAATGTCCTCCATCCTGTAATAATGTCCCCATCCTGTAATAATGTCCATCCTGTAATAATGTCCCCATCCTGTAATAATGTCCTCCATCCTGTAATAATGTTCCCATCCTGTAATAATGTCCTCCATCCTGTAATAATGTCCCCCATCCTGTAATAATGTCCCCCATCCTGTAATAATGTCCGCCATCCTGTAATAATGTCCCCTGTCCTGTAATAATGTCCTCCGTCCTGTAATAATGTCCGCCGTCCTGTAATAATGTCCTCCATCCTGTAATAATGTCCCCTGTCCTGTAATAATGTCCTCCATCCTGTAATAATGTCCGCCATCCTGTAATAATGTCCTCCATCCTGTAATAATGCCCCTGTCCTGTAATAATGTCCTCCATCCTGTAATAATGTTCCCATCCTGTAATAATGTCCTCCATCCTGTAATAATGTCCTCCATCCTGTAATAATGTCCATCCTGTAATAATTTCCTCCGTCCTGTAATAATGTCCATCCTGTAATAATGTCCCCATTCTGTAATAATGTCCAGACTGTAATAATGTCCTCATCCTGTAATAATGTCCTCATCCTGTAATAATGTCCATCGTGTAATAATGTCCTCATCATGTAATAATGTCCATCCTGTAATAATGTTCCCATCCTGTAATAATGTCCTCCATCCTGTAATAATGTCCTCATCCTGTAATAATGTCCATCCTGTAATAATGTCCTCATCGTGTAATAATGTCCTCCATCCTGTAATAATGTCCATCCTGTAATAATGTTCCCGTCCTGTAATAATGTCCTCCATCCTGTAATAATGTCCCCCATCCTGTAATAATGTCCTCATCCTGTAATAATATCCTCCATCCTATAATAATGTCCTCATCCTGTAATAATGTCCCTCATCCTGTAATAATGTCCTCCATCCTGTAATAATATCCTCCACCCTGTAATAATGTCCTCCATCCTGTAATAATGTCCCCATCCTGTAATAATGTCCTCCATCCTGTAATAATGTCCTCATCCTATAATAATGTCCTCCATCCTGTAATAATGTCCTCCATCCTGTAATAATGTCCTCCATCCTGTAATAATGTCCCCATCCTGTAATAATGTCCTCCATCCTCTAATAATGTCCTCATCCTATAATAATGTCCTCCATCCTGTAATAATGTCCTCCATCCTGTAATAATGTCCTCATCCTATAATAATGTCCTCCATCCTGTAATAATGTCCTCATCCTATAATAATGTCCTCCATCCTGTAATAATGTCCATCCTGTAATAATGTCCTCATCCTGTAATAATGTCCATCCTGTAATAATGTCCTCCATCCTGTAATAATGTCCTCATCCTATTATAATGTCCTCCATCCTGTAATAATGTCCATCCTGTAATAATGTCCTCATCCTGTAATAATGTCCATCCTGTAATAATGTTCTCCATCCTATAATAATGTCCATCCTGTAATAATGTCCATCCTGTAATAATGTCCATCCTGTAATAATGTCCTCCATCCTGTAATAATGTCCCCATCCTGTAATAATGTCCATCCTATAATAATGTCCCCATCCTGTAATAATGTCCCCCATCCTGTAATAATGTCCATCCTGTAATAATGTCCATCCTGTAATAATGTCCTCCATCCTGTAATAATGTCCCCCATCCTGTAATAATGTCCTTATCCTGTAATAATGTCCATCCTGTAATAATGTCCTCCATCCTGTAATAATGTCCATCCTGTAATAATGTCCTCCATCCTGTAATAATGTCCCCATCCTGTAATAATGTCCATCCTGTAATAATGTCCCCATCCTGTAATAATGTCCTCCATCCTGTAATAATGTTCCCATCCTGTAATAATGTCCTCCATCCTGTAATAATGTCCCCCATCCTGTAATAATGTCCCCCATCCTGTAATAATGTCCGCCATCCTGTAATAATGTCCCCTGTCCTGTAATAATGTCCTCCGTCCTGTAATAATGTCCGCCGTCCTGTAATAATGTCCTCCATCCTGTAATAATGTCCCCTGTCCTGTAATAATGTCCTCCATCCTGTAATAATGTCCGCCATCCTGTAATAATGTCCTCCATCCTGTAATAAGGCCCCTGTCCTGTAATAATGTCCTCCATCCTGTAATAATGTTCCCATCCTGTAATAATGTCCTCCATCCTGTAATAATGTCCTCCATCCTGTAATAATGTCCATCCTGTAATAATTTCCTCCGTCCTGTAATAATGTCCATCCTGTAATAATGTCCCCATTCTGTAATAATGTCCAGACTGTAATAATGTCCTCATCCTGTAATAATGTCCTCATCCTGTAATAATGTCCATCGTGTAATAATGTCCTCATCATGTAATAATGTCCATCCTGTAATAATGTTCCCATCCTGTAATAATGTCCTCCATCCTGTAATAATGTCCATCGTGTAATAATGTCCTCATCATGTAATAATGTCCATCCTGTAATAATGTCCTCATCCTGTAATAATGTCCATCCTGTAATAATGTCCTCATCGTGTAATAATGTCCTCCATCCTGTAATAATGTCCATCCTGTAATAATGTTCCCGTCCTGTAATAATGTCCTCCATCCTGTAATAATGTCCCCCATCCTGTAATAATGTCCTCATCCTGTAATAATATCCTCCATCCTATAATAATGTCCTCATCATGTAATAATGTCCATCCTGTAATAACGTCTTCCATCCTGTAATAATGTCCTCATCCTGTAATAATGTCCTCATCATGTAATAATGTCCATCCTGTAATAATGTTCCCATCCTGTAATAATGTCCTCCATCCTGTAATAATGTCCTCATCCTGTAATAATGTCCATCCTGTAATAATGTCCTCATCGTGTAATAATGTCCTCCATCCTGTAATAATGTCCATCCTGTAATAATGTTCCCGTCCTGTAATAATGTCCTCCATCCTGTAATAATGTCCCCCATCCTGTAATAATGTCCTCATCCTGTAATAATATCCTCCATCCTATAATAATGTCCTCATCCTGTAATAATGTCCCTCATCCTGTAATAATGTCCTCCATCCTGTAATAATATCCTCCACCCTGTAATAATGTCCTCCATCCTGTAATAATGTCCCCATCCTGTAATAATGTCCTCCATCCTGTAATAATGTCCTCATCCTATAATAATGTCCTCCATCCTGTAATAATGTCCTCCATCCTGTAATAATGTCATCCATCCTGTAATAATGTCCCCATCCTGTAATAATGTCCTCCATCCTGTAATAATGTCCTCATCCTATAATAATGTCCTCCATCCTGTAATAATGTCCTCCATCCTGTAATAATGTCCTCCATCCTGTAATAATGTCCTCATCCTATAATAATGTCCTCCATCCTGTAATAATGTCCATCCTGTAATAATGTCCTCATCCTGTAATAATGTCCATCCTGTAATAATGTCCTCCATCCTGTAATAATGTCCTCATCCTATTATAATGTCCTCCATCCTGTAATAATGTCCTCCATCCTGTAATAATGTCCATCCTGTAATAATGTCCTCATCCTGTAATAATGTCCATCCTGTAATAATGTTCTCCATCCTGTAATAATGTCCATCCTGTAATAATGTCCTCCATCCTGTAATAATGTCCCCATCCTGTAATAATGTCCATCCTATAATAATGTCCCCATCCTGTAATAATGTCCCCCATCCTGTAATAATGTCCATCCTGTAATAATGTCCTCCATCCTGTAATAATGTCCATCCTGTAATAATGTCCCCTGTCCTGTAATAATGTCCTCCATCCTGTAATAATGTTCCCATCCTGTAATAATGTCCATCCTGTAATAATGTCCTCCATCCTGTAATAATGTCCATCCTGTAATAATGTCCTCATCCAGTAATAATGTCCATCCAGTAATAATGTCCTCCATCCGGTAATAATGTCCTCCATCCTGTAATAATGTCCATCCTGTAATAATGTCCCCATCCTGTAATAATGTCCTCCATCCTGTAATAATGTCCTCATCCTGTAATAATGTCCTCCATCCTGTAATAATGTCCGTCCTGTAATAATGTCCTCCATCCTGTAATAATGTCCCCATCCTGTAATAATGTCCCCATCCTGTAATAATGTCCTCCATCCTGTAATAATGTCCTCATCCTGTAATAATGTCCTCCATCCTGTAATAATGTCCGTCCTGTAATAATGTCCTCCATCCTGTAATAATGTCCCCATCCTGTAATAATGTCCTCCATCCTGTAATAATGTCCTCATCCTGTAATAATGTCCTCCATCCTGTAATAATGTCCTCATCCTGTAATAATGTCCTCCATCCTGTAATAATATCCGTCCTGTAATAATGTCCTCCATCCTGTAATAATGTCCCCATCCTGTAATAATGTCCCCATCCTGTAATAATGTCCTCCATCCTGTAATAATGTCCTCATCCTGTAATAATGTCCTCCATCCTGTAATAATGTCCATCCTGTAATAATGTCTTCCATCCTGTAATAATGTCCCCATCCTGTAATAATGTCCTCCATCCTGTAATAATGTCCTCATCCTGTAATAATGTCCTCCATCCTGTAATAATGTCCTCCATCCTGTAATAATGTCCTCCATCCTGTAATAATGTCCTCCATCCTGTAATAATGTCCATCCTGTAATAATGTTCCCCATCCTGTAATAATGTCCTCATCCTGTAATAATGTCCCCATCCTGTAATAATGTCCTCCATCCTGTAATAATGTCCTCATCCTGTAATAATGTCCTCCATCCTGTAATAATGTCCATCCTGTAATAATGTCCCCCATCCTGTAATAATGTCCATCCTGTAATAATGTCCTCCATCCTGTAATAATGTCCTCATCCTGTAATAATGTCCATCCTGTAATAATGTCCTCATCCTGTAATAATGTCCATCCTGTAATAATGTCCTCCATCCTGTAATAATGTCCTCCATCCTGTAATAATGTCCATCCTGTAATAATGTCCCTCATCCTGTAATAATGTCTTCCATCCTGTAATAATGTCCATCCTGTAATAATATCCTCCATCCTGTAATAATGTCCTCCATCCTGTAATAATGTCCCCCATCCTGTAATAATGTCCTCATCCTGTAATAATATCCTCCATCCTATAATAATGTCCCCATCCTGTAATAATGTCCATCCTATAATAATGTCCCCATCCTGTAATAATGTCCCCCATCCTGTAATAATGTCCCCATCCTGTAATAATGTCCATCCTGTAATAATGTCCCCCATCCTGTAATAATGTCCATCCTGTAATAATGTCCTCCATCCTGTAATAATGTCCATCCTGTAATAATGTCCCCTGTCCTGTAATAATGTCCTCCATCCTGTAATAATGTTCCCATCCTGTAATAATGTCCATCCTGTAATAATGTCCTCATCCTGTAATAATATCCTCCATCCTATAATAATGTCCCCATCCTGTAATAATGTCCATCCTGTAATAATGTCCCCCATCCTGTAATAATGTCCATCCTGTAATAATGTCCTCCATCCTGTAATAATGTCCATCCTGTAATAATGTCCCCTGTCCTGTAATAATGTCCTCCATCCTGTAATAATGTTCCCATCCTGTAATAATGTCCATCCTGTAATAATGTCCTCATCCTGTAATAATGTCCATCCTGTAATAATGTCCTCCATCCTGTAATAATGTCCTCCATCCTGTAATAATGTCCATCCTGTAATAATGTCCTCCATCCTGTAATAATGTCCTCATCCTGTAATAATGTCCTCCATCCTGTAATAATGTCCGTCCTGTAATAATGTCCTCCATCCTGTAATAATGTCCCCATCCTGTAATAATGTCCTCCATCCTGTAATAATGTCCTCATCCTGTAATAATGTCTTCCATCCTGTAATAATGTCCTCATCCTGTAATAATGTCCTCCATCCTGTAATAATATCCGTCCTGTAATAATGTCCTCCATCCTGTAATAATGTCCCCATCCTGTAATAATGTCCCCATCCTGTAATAATGTCCTCCATCCTGTAATAATGTCCTCATCCTGTAATAATGTCCTCCATCCTGTAATAATGTCCATCCTGTAATAATGTCTTCCATCCTGTAATAATGTCCCCATCCTGTAATAATGTCCTCCATCCTGTAATAATGTCCTCATCCTGTAATAATGTCCTCCATCCTGTAATAATGTCCTCCATCCTGTAATAATGTCCCCATCCTGTAATAATGTCCTCCATCCTGTAATAATGTCCTCATCCTGTAATAATGTCCTCCATCCTGTAATAATGTCCATCCTGTAATAATGTTCCCCATCCTGTAATAATGTCCTCATCCTGTAATAATGTCCTCCATCCTGTAATAATGTCCATCCTGTAATAATGTCCCCCATCCTGTAATAATGTCCTCATCCTGTAATAATGTCCATCCTGTAATAATGTCCTCCATCCTGTAATAATGTCCTCCATCCTGTAATAATGTCCATCCTGTAATAATGTCCCTCATCCTGTAATAATGTCTTCCATCCTGTAATAATGTCCTCCATCCTGTAATAATGTCCCCCATCCTGTAATAATGTCCTCATCCTGTAATAATATCCTCCATCCTATAATAATGTCCTCATCCTGTAATAATGTCACTCATCCTGTAATAATGTCCTCCATCCTGTAATAATATCCTCCACCCTGTAATAATGTCCATCCTGTAATAATGTCCTCCATCCTGTAATAATGTCCCCATCCTGTAATAATGTCCCCATCCTGTAATAATGTCCTCTATCCTGTAATAATGTCCTCATCCTATAATAATGTCCTCCATCCTGTAATAATGTCCTCCATCCTGTAATAATGTCCATCCTGTAATAATGTCCTCATCCTGTAATAATGTCCTCCATCCTGTAATAATGTCCTCCATCCTGTAATAATGTCCCCATCCTATAATAATGTCCATCCTGTAATAATGTCCATCCTGTAATAATGTCCTCCATCCTGTAATAATGTCCATCCTGTAATAATGTCCTCCATCCTGTAATAATGTCCCCATCCTGTAATAATGTCCTCATCCTGTAATAATGTCCATCCTGTAATAATGTTCTCATCCTGTAATAATGTCCTCCATCCTGTAATAATGTCCATCCTGTAATAATGTCCCCATCCTGTAATAATGTCCCCCATCCTGTAATAATGTCCATCCTGTAATAATGTCCTCCATCCTGTAATAATGTCCATCCTGTAATAATGTCCCCTGTCCTGTAATAATGTCCTCCATCCTGTAATAATGTTCCCATCCTGTAATAATGTCCATCCTGTAATAATGTCCTCCATCCTGTAATAATGTCCATCCTGTAATAATGTCCTCATCCAGTAATAATGTCCATCCTGTAATAATGTCCTCCATCCAGTAATAATGTCCTCCATCCTGTAATAATGTCCTCCATCCTGTAATAATGTCCATCCTGTAATAAAGTCCCCATCCTGTAATAATGTCCTCATCCTGTAATAATGTCCATCCTGTAATAATGTCCTCCATCCTGTAATAATGTCCTCCATCCTGTAATAATGTCCATCCTGTAATAATGTCCCCATCCTGTAATAATGTCCATCCTGTAATAATGTCCTCCATCCTGTAATAATGTCCATCCTGTAATAATGTCCCCATCCTGTAATAATGTCCCATTCCTGTAATAATGTCCCCAATCCTGTAATAATGTCCTCCATCCTGTAATAATGTCCCCATCCTGTAATAATGTCCTCCATCCTGTAATAATGTCCTCATCCTGTAATAATGTCCTCCATCCTGTAATAATGTCCGTCCTGTAATAATGTCCTCCATCCTGTAATAATGTCCCCATCCTGTAATAATGTCCCCATCCTGTAATAATGTCCTCCATCCTGTAATAATGTCCTCATCCTGTAATAATGTCCTCCATCCTGTAATAATGTCCATCCTGTAATAATGTCTTCCATCCTGTAATAATGTCCCCATCCTGTAATAATGTCCTCCATCCTGTTATAATGTCCTCATCCTGTAATAATGTCCTCCATCCTGTAATAATGTCCTCCATCCTGTATTAATGTCCTCCATCCTGTAATAATGTCCCCATCCTGTAATAATGTCCTCCATCCTGTAATAATGTCCTCATCCTGTAATAATGTCCTCCATCCTGTAATAATGTCCTCCATCCTGTAATAATGTCCATCCTGTAATAATGTCCCCCATCCTGTAATAATGTCCTCATCCTGTAATAATGTCCTCCATCCTGTAATAATGTCCCCATCCTGTAATAATGTCCTCATCCTGTAATAATGTCCATCCTGTAATAATGTCCCCATCCTGTAATAATGTCCTCATCCTGTAATAATGTCCTCTATCCTGTATTAATGTCCATCCTGTAATAATGTCCATCCTGTAATAATGTCCCCCATCCTGTAATAATGTCCTCCATCCTGTAATAATGTCCTCATCCTGTAATAATGTCCTCCATCCTGTAATAATGTCCTCATCCTGTAATAATGTCCTCCATCCTGTAATAATGTCCATCCTGTAATAATGTCCCTCATCCTGTAATAATGTCCTCCATCCTGTAATAATGTCCATCCTGTAATAATGTCCCTCATCCTGTAATAATGTCCATCCTGTAATAATGTCCCTCATCCTGTAATAATGTCCTCATCCTGTAATAATGTCCATCCTGTAATAATGTCCTCATCCTGTAATAATGTCCCCATCCTGTAATAATGTCCTCCATCCTGTAATAATGTCCTCATCCTGTAATAATGTCCATCCTGTAATAATGTCCTCATCCTGTAATAATGTCCATCCTGTAATAATGTCCTCCATCCTGTAATAATGTCCATCCTGTAATAATGTCCCCCATCCTGTAATAATGTCCTCATCCTGTAATAATGTCCTCCATCCTGTAATAATGTCCCCATCCTGTAATAATGACCTCCATCCTGTAATAATGTCCTCATCCTGTAATAATGTCCTCATCCTGTAATGTCCTCCATCCTGTAATAATGTCCATCCTGTAATAATGTCCCCCATCCTGTAATAATGTCCTCATCCTGTAATAATGTCCTCCATCCTGTAATAATGTCCATCCTGTAATAATGTCCCCCATGCTGTAATAATGTCCATCCTGTAATAATGTCCTCCATCCTGTAATAATGTCCTCATCCTGTAATAATGTCCATCCTGTAATAATGTCCTCATCCTGTAATAATGTCCATCCTGTAATAATGTCCATCCTGTAATAATGTCCTCCATCCTGTAATAATGTCCATCCTGTAATAATGTCCCTCATCCTGTAATAATGTCTTCCATCCTGTAATAATGTCCTCCATCCTGTAATAATGTCCATCCTGTAATAATGTCCATCCTGTAATAATGTCCTCCATCCTGTAATAATGTCCCCTGTCCTGTTATAATGTCCCATCCTGTAATAATTTCCTCCATCCTGTAATAATGTCCATCCTGTAATAATGTCCCCCATCCTGTAATAATGTCCCATCCTGTAATAATATCCTCCATCCTGTAATAATGTCCATCCTGTAATTATGTCCCCATCCTGTAATAATGTCCTCCATCCTGTAATAATGTCCCCTGTCCTGTTATAATGTCCCATCCTGTAATAATTTCCTCCATCCTGTAATAATGTCCATCCTGTAATAATGTCCCCCATCCTGTAATAATGTCCCATCCTGTAATAATATCCTCCATCCTGTAATAATGTCCATCCTGTAATTATGTCCCCATCCTGTAATAATGTCCTCCATCCTGTAATAATGTCCTCATCCTGTAATAATGTCCTCCATCCTGTAATAATGTCCATCCTGTAATAATGTCCTCCATCCTGTAATAATGTCCTCCATCCTGTAATAATGTCCCCCATCCTGTAATAATGTCCATCCTGTAATAATGTCCATCCTGTAATAATGTCCTCCATCCTGTAATAATGTCCATCCTGTAATAATGTCCTCCATCCTGTAATAATGTCCATCCTGTAATAATGTCCCCCATCCTGTAATAATGTCCTCATCCTGTAATAATGTCCTCCATCCTGTAATAATGTCCCCATCCTGTAATAATGTCCTCCATCCTGTAATAATGTCCTCATCCTGTAATAATGTCCATCCTGTAATAATGTCCCCCATCCTGTAATAATGTCCTCATCCTGTAATAATGTCCTCCATCCTGTATTAATGTCCATCCTGTAATAATGTCCATCCTGTAATAATGTCCCCCATCCTGTAATAATGTCCTCCATCCTGTAATAATGTCCTCATCCTGTAATAATGTCCTCCATCCTGTAATAATGTCCATCCTGTAATAATGTCCCTCATCCTGTAATAATGTCCTCATCCTGTAATAATGTCCATCCTGTAATAATGTCCCCATCCTGTAATAATGTCCTCCATCCTGTAATAATGTCCTCATCCTGTAATAATGTCCTCCATCCTGTAATAATGTCCATCCTGTAATAATGTCCCCCATCCTGTAATAATGTCCTCATCCTGTAATAATGTCCTCCATCCTGTAATAATGTCCCCATCCTGTAATAATGTCCTCCATCCTGTAATAATGTCCTTATCCTGTAATAATGTCCTCCATCCTGTAATAATGTCCATCCTGTAATAATGTCCCCCATCCTGTAATAATGTCCTCATCCTGTAATAATGTCCTCCATCCTGTAATAATGTCCATCCTGTAATAATGTCCCCCATCCTGTAATAATGTCCATCCTGTAATAATGTCCTCCATCCTGTAATAATGTCCTCATCCTGTAATAATGTCCATGCTGTAATAATGTCCTCATCCTGTAATAATGTCCATCCTGTAATAATGTCCATCCTGTAATAATGTCCTCCATCCTGTAATAATGTCCTCCATCCTGTAATAATGTCCATCCTGTAATAATGTCCCTCATCCTGTAATAATGTCTTCCATCCTGTAATAATGTCCTCCATCCTGTAATAATGTCCATCCTGTAATAATGTCCTCCATCCTGTAATAATGTCCCCCATCCTGTAATAATGTCCCCTGTCCTGTTATAATGTCCCATCCTGTAATAATTTCCTCTATCCTGTAATAATGTCCATCCTGTAATAATGTCCCCCATCCTGTAATAATGTCCCATCCTGTAATAATATCCTCCATCCTGTAATAATGTCCATCCTGTAATTATGTCCCCATCCTGTAATAATGTCCTCCATCCTGTAATAATGTCCCCTGTCCTGTTATAATGTCCCATCCTGTAATAATTTCCTCCATCCAGTAATAATGTCCATCCTGTAATAATGTCCTCCATCCTGTAATAATGTCCTCATCCTGTAATAATGTCCTCCATCCTGTAATAATGTCCCCATCCTGTAATAATGTCCTCCATCCTGTAATAATGTCCATCCTGTAATAATGTCCTCCATCCTGTAATAATGTCCCCCATCCTGTAATAATGTCCATCCTGTAATAATGTCCATCCTGTAATAATGTCCTCCATCCTGTAATAATGTCCATCCTGTAATAATGTCCTCCATCCTGTAATAATGTCCATCCTGTAATAATGTCCCCCATCCTGTAATAATGTCCTCATCCTGTAATAATGTCCTCCATCCTGTAATAATGTCCCCATCCTGTAATAATGTCCTCCATCCTGTAATAATGTCCTCATCCTGTAATAATGTCCATCCTGTAATAATGTCCCCCATCCTGTAATAATGTCCTCATCCTGTAATAATGTCCTCCATCCTGTATTAATGTCCATCCTGTAATAATGTCCATCCTGTAATAATGTCCCCCATCCTGTAATAATGTCCTCCATCCTGTAATAATGTCCTCATCCTGTAATAATGTCCTCCATCCTGTAATAATGTCCATCCTGTAATAATGTCCCTCATCCTGTAATAATGTCCTCATCCTGTAATAATGTCCATCCTGTAATAATGTCCCCATCCTGTAATAATGTCCTCCATCCTGTAATAATGTCCTCATCCTGTAATAATGTCCTCCATCCTGTAATAATGTCCATCCTGTAATAATGTCCCCCATCCTGTAATAATGTCCTCATCCTGTAATAATGTCCTCCATCCTGTAATAATGTCCCCATCCTGTAATAATGTCCTCCATCCTGTAATAATGTCCTCATCCTGTAATAATGTCCTCCATCCTGTAATAATGTCCATCCTGTAATAATGTCCCCCATCCTGTAATAATGTCCTCATCCTGTAATAATGTCCTCCATCCTGTAATAATGTCCATCCTGTAATAATGTCCCCCATCCTGTAATAATGTCCATCCTGTAATAATGTCCTCCATCCTGTAATAATGTCCTCATCCTGTAATAATGTCCATGCTGTAATAATGTCCTCATCCTGTAATAATGTCCATCCTGTAATAATGTCCATCCTGTAATAATGTCCTCCATCCTGTAATAATGTCCTCCATCCTGTAATAATGTCCATCCTGTAATAATGTCCCTCATCCTGTAATAATGTCTTCCATCCTGTAATAATGTCCTCCATCCTGTAATAATGTCCATCCTGTAATAATGTCCTCCACCCTGTAATAATGTCCCCCATCCTGTAATAATGTCCCCTGTCCTGTTATAATGTCCCATCCTGTAATAATTTCCTCTATCCTGTAATAATGTCCATCCTGTAATAATGTCCCCCATCCTGTAATAATGTCCCATCCTGTAATAATATCCTCCATCCTGTAATAATGTCCATCCTGTAATTATGTCCCCATCCTGTAATAATGTCCTCCATCCTGTAATAATGTCCCCTGTCCTGTTATAATGTCCCATCCTGTAATAATTTCCTCCATCCAGTAATAATGTCCATCCTGTAATAATGTCCTCCATCCTGTAATAATGTCCTCATCCTGTAATAATGTCCTCCATCCTGTAATAATGTCCCCATCCTGTAATAATGTCCTCCATCCTGTAATAATGTCCATCCTGTAATAATGTCCATCCTGTAATAATGTCCCCCATCCTGTAATAATGTCCCATCCTGTAATAATATCCTCCATCCTGTAATAATGTCCATCCTGTAATTATGTCCCCTTCCTGTAATAATGTCCTCCATCCTGTAATAATGTCGTCATCCTGTAATAATGTCCCTCATCCTGTAATAATGTCCCCCATCCTGTAATAATGTCCATCCTGTAATAATAATAATAATAATAATTTTTATTTATATAGCGCCAACATATTCCGCAGCACTTTACAATTAAGCGGGGACATGTACAAACAATAAATTCAATACAAGGTAAGACAGTTTAACAGTTACATCAGGAGTGAGGGTCCGGCTGCTCGCTGCTTACAATCTACATGGAAATGGGGGGACACAATAGGTGGAAAGTGCTTGTTATTTCAGGTCAGGCAATTATAATAAGTCGGGATTATCATATAAAGCTGATTGATCCGGTCATCAGCCTGTATGTTAAAGTGCAATACTCAATTACCGAGTGCAGTTATCGTGTGCATGGAGGGTGTAGAGACAGATGAACAGTAGGGGGCAGATTCTGAATAGTATTTAGGAGGGAACAGGGGAAAGTTAGTTTACTGGGTAGTTGAGGTGGTCAGCTTGTTTAAAGAGATGGGTTTTTAGAGCGCGCTTGAAGACATCGGGGCTAGGCATCAATCGGATCGTCTGAGGTAGAGCATTCCAGAGAACTGGTGCAGCACGAGAGAAGTCTTGGAGACGGAGGTGCGAGGTTCGGATTATGGGGGATGTTAGCTTTAGGTCATTTGAGGAACGGAGGGCACGTGTAGGACGATAGACTGAGATGAGAGAGGAGATATAAGGTGCTGCAGAACTGTAGAGAGCTTTGTGGGTGAGAGCAATGAGTTTATATTGGACCAAGCGTTCCAGGAGTTTAGAGATGAAGGGAAGATTAGAGACAGGTCTATAGTTAGCAGTGCAGTTCTGGTCCAGGGATGGCTTTTTAAGTAAAGGGGTTATGACGGCGTGTTTAAATGAGGAGGGAAAGATACCTGACGAAAGAGAGAGGTCAAATATTTTAGTCAGGTGAGTGGTGACCACCGGTGAGAGGGACTGCAGGAGATGTGAAGGAATGGGGTCACTGTTGCAGGTTGTAGGCCGAGAAGAAGCGAGGAGCTGGGTAACTCCTTCTTCTGTGACCGGCTCAAAGATGGCTAGTGAGCTTGAAGTGCGGTAGGGAAGGGGATCCAGGCACTGAGGAGATTGGGCTGAGATGTCCTGATGGATGTGGTGGATTTTTTCCAAGAAATAAGTGGCCAGATCCTCCCCGCTGAGGTTGGTGGTGGGGGCCTGTGCTTTAGGGATCAGAAGGGAGTTTAAGGTTTCGAAAAGTCGTTTTGGATTGTTGGACATTGAAGTGATGAGGGTGGTGAAGTAGGATTGTTTGGCCAGATGAAGGGCAGAGTTCTAGGTTTTGAGCATGAATTTATAGTGGATGAAGTCCTCTGCTAAAAGAGATTTTCTCCACTGACGCTCAGCACACCTCGAGCAACGTTGAAGAAAGCGTGTTTGCATCGTGTGCCAGGGCTGCCGTTGTCTGTGTCGGATCTTTCTGCGAGTAGAAGGAGCTGCTTCATCTAGGACACTCTGCAGGGTATTGTTACACTGTTACATAATAATGTCCTCCGCCCTGTAATAATGTCCATCCTATAATAATGTCCTCCATCCTGTAATAATGTCCATCCTGTAATAATGTCCCCCATCCTGTAATAATGTCCATCCTGTAATAATGTCCCCTGTCCTGTAATAATGTCCTCCATCCTGTAATAATGTCCCCCATCCTGTAATAATGTCCATCCTGTAATAATGTCCTCCATCCTGTAATAATGTCCATCCTGTAATAATGTCCATCCTGTAATAATGTCCATCCTGTAATAATGTCCATCCTGTAATAATGTCCCCATCCTGTAATAATGTCCATCCTGTAATAATGTCCATCCTGTAATAATGTCCATCCTGTAATAATGTCCTCCATCCTGTAATAATGTCCATCCTGTAATAATGTCCATCCTGTAATAATGTCCATCCTGTAATAATGTCCTCCATCCTGTAATAATGTCCATCCTATAATAATGTCCCTCATCCTGTAATAATGTCCATCCTGTAATAATGTCCTCAATCCTGTAATAATGTCCATCCTATAATAATGTCCTCCATCCTGTAATAATGTCCATCCTGTAATAATGTCCTCCATCCTGTAATAATGTCCATCCTGTAATAATGTCCTCCATCCTGTAATAATGTCCCCATCCTGTAATAATGTCCATCCTGTAATAATGTCCCCATCCTGTAATAATGTCCCCATCCTGTAATAATGTCCATCCTGTAATAATGTCCTCCATCCTGTAATAATGTCCATCCTGTAATAATGTCCCCTGTCCTGTAATAATGTCCTCCGTCCTGTAATAATATCCTCCATCCTGTAATAATGTCCATCCTGTAATAATGTCCCCATCCTGTAATAATGTCCATCCTGTAATAATGTCCCCATCCTGTAATAATGTCCCCATCCTGTAATAATATCCTCCATCCTGTAATAATGTCCCCATCCTGTAATAATGTCCATCCTGTAATAATGTCCCCTGTCCTGTAATAATGTCCTCCGTCCTGTAATAATATCCTCCATCCTGTAATAATGTCCCATCCTGTAATAATGTCCTCCATCCTGTAATAATGTCCCATCCTGTAATAATGTCCATCCTGTAATAATGTCCTCCATCCTGTAATAATGTCCTCATCCTGTAATAATGTCCTCCATCCTGTAATAATGTCCCATCCTGTAATAATGTCCTCCATCCTGTAATAATGTCCCATCCTGTAATAATGTCCTCATCCTGTAATAATGTCCTCCATCCTGTAATAATGTCCTCATCCTGTAATAATGTCCTCCATCCTGTAATAATGTCCCCCATCCTGTAATAATGTCCTCCATCCTGTAATAATGTCCTCCATCCTGTAATAAAGTTCTCCATCCTGTAATAATGTCCATCCTGTAATAATGTCCTCCATCCTGTAATAATGTCCTCCATCCTGTAATAATGTTCTCCATCCTGTAATAATGTCCATCCTGTAATAATGTCCATCCTGTAATAATGTCCTCCATCATGTAATAATGTTCTCCATCCTGTAATAATGTCCTCCATCCTGTAATAATGTTCTCCATCCTGTAATAATGTCCTCCATCCTGTAATAATGTTCTCCATCCTGTAATAATGTCCTCCATCCTGTAATAATGTCCTCCATCCTGTAATAATGTTCTCCATCCTGTAATAATGTCCTCCATCCTGTAATAATGTCCTCATCCTGTAATAATGTCCCCATCCTGTAATAATGTCCATCCTGTAATAATTTCCCTCATCCTGTAATAATGTCCCCATCCTGTAATAATGTCCATCCTGTAATAATTTCCCTCATCCTGTAATAATGTCCTCCATCCTGTAATAATGTTCTCCATCCTGTAATAATGTCCTCCATCCTGTAATAATGTTCTCCATCCTGTAATAATGTCCTCCATCCTGTAATAATGTTCTCCATCCTGTAATAATGTCCATCCTGTAATAATGTCCTCCATCCTGTAATAATGTCCTCCATCCTGTAATAATGTTCTCCATCCTGTAATAATGTCCTCCATCCTGTAATAATGTCCTCATCCTGTAATAATGTCCCCATCCTGTAATAATGTCCATCCTGTAATAATGTCCCTCATCCTGTAATAATGTCCATCCTGTAATAATGTCCTCCATCCTGTAATAATGTTCTCCATCCTGTAATAATGTCCATCCTGTAATAATGTCCCCTGTCCTGTAATAATGTCCCCATTCTGTAATAATATCCTCCATCCTGTAATAATGTCCCCATCCTGTAATAATGTCCATCCTGTAATAATTTCCCTCATCCTGTAATAATGTCCCTCATCCTGTAATAATGTCCATCCTGTAATAATGTCCTCCATCCTGTAATAATGTCCTCCATCCTGTAATAATGTCCTCATCCTGTAATAATGTCCTCATCCTGTAATAATGTCCATCCTGTAATAATGTCCATCCTGTAATAATGTCCTCCATCCTGTAATAATGTTCTCCATCCTGTAATAATGTCCATCCTGTAATAATGTCCTCCATCCTGTAATAATGTCCTCCATCCTGTAATAATGTTCTCCATCCTGTAATAATGTCCTCCATCCTGTAATAATGTCCTCATCCTGTAATAATGTCCCTATCCTGTAATAATGTCCATCCTGTAATAATTTCCCTCACCCTGTAATAATGTCCTCATCCTGTAATAATGTCCATCCTGTAATAATGTCCTCCATCCTGTAATAATGTTCTCCATCCTGTAATAATGTCCTCCATCCTGTAATAATGTTCTCCATCCTGTAATAATGTCCCCATCCTGTAATAATGTCCATCCTGTAATAATGTCCCCATCCTGTAATAATGTTCATCATGTAATAATGTTCATCCTGTATTAATGTCCTCCATCCTGTAATAATGTCCTCCATCCTGTAATAATGTCCTCCATCCTGTAATAATGTTCTCCATCCTGTAATAATGTCCATCCTGTAATAATGTCCTCCATCCTGTAATAATGTTCTCCATCCTGTAATAATGTCCTAATCCTGTAATAATGTCCATCCTGTAATAATGTCCCCATCCTGTAATAATGTCCTCCATCCTGTAATAATGTTCTCCATCCTGTAATAATGTCCTCCATCCTGTAATAATGTTCTCCATCCTGTAATAATGTCCCCATCCTGTAATAATGTCCATCCTGTAATAATGTCCCCATCCTGTAATAATGTTCATCATGTAATAATGTTCATCCTGTATTAATGTCCTCCATCCTGTAATAATGTCCTCCATCCTGTAATAATGTCCTCCATCCTGTAATAATGTTCTCCATCCTGTAATAATGTCCATCCTGTAATAATGTCCTCCATCCTGTAATAATGTTCTCCATCCTGTAATAATGTCCATCCTGTAATAATGTCCTCAATCCTGTAATAATGTCCATCCTATAATAATGTCCTCCATCCTGTAATAATGTCCTCCATCCTGTAATAATGTCCATCCTGTAATAATGTCCATCCTGTAATAATGTCCATCCTGTAATAATGTCCTCCATCCTGTAATAATGTCCATCCTGTAATAATGTCCTCCATCCTGTAATAATGTCCATCCTGTAATAATGTCCTCAATCCTGTAATAATGTCCATCCTATAATAATGTCCTCCATCCTGTAATAATGTCCTCCATCCTGTAATAATGTCCATCCTGTAATAATGTCCATCCTGTAATAATGTCCATCCTGTAATAATGTCCTCCATCCTGTAATAATGTCCATCCTGTAATAATGTCCTCCATCCTGTAATAATGTCCATCCTGTAATAATGTCCTCAATCCTGTAATAATGTCCATCCTATAATAATGTCCTCCATCCTGTAATAATGTCCATCCTGTAATAATGTCCTCCATCCTGTAATAATGTCCATCCTGTAATAATGTCCTCCATCCTGTAATAATGTCCCCATCCTGTAATAATGTCCATCCTGTAATAATGTCCCCATCCTGTAATAATGTCCCCATCCTGTAATAATGTCCATCCTGTAATAATGTCCTCCATCCTGTAATAATGTCCATCCTGTAATAATGTCCCCTGTCCTGTAATAATGTCCTCCGTCCTGTAATAATATCCTCCATCCTGTAATAATGTCCATCCTGTAATAATGTCCCCATCCTGTAATAATGTCCATCCTGTAATAATGTCCCCATCCTGTAATAATGTCCCCATCCTGTAATAATATCCTCCATCCTGTAATAATGTCCCCATCCTGTAATAATGTCCATCCTGTAATAATGTCCCCTGTCCTGTAATAATGTCCTCCGTCCTGTAATAATATCCTCCATCCTGTAATAATGTCCATCCTGTAATAATGTCCTCCATCCTGTAATAATGTCCATCCTGTAATAATGTCCCCATCCTGTAATAATGTCCTCATCCTGTAATAATGTCCTCCATCCTGTAATAATGTCCATCCTGTAATAATGTCCTCCATCCTGTAATAATGTCCATCCTGTAATAATGTCCCCTGTCCAGTAATAATGTCCTCCGTCCTGTAATAATATCCTCCATCCTGTAATAATGTCCATCCTGTAATAATGTCCCCATCCTGTAATAATGTCCTCATCCTGTAATAATGTCCATCCTGTAATAATGTCCTCCATCCTGTAATAATGTCCCCCATCCTGTAATAATGTCCCATCCTGTAATAATGTCCATCCTGTAATAATGTCCTCCATCCTGTAATAATGTCCATCCTGTAATAATGTCCCCATCCTGTAATAATGTCCTCATCCTGTAATAATGTCCATCCTGTAATAATGTCCTCCATCCTGTAATAATGTCCCCCATCCTGTAATAATGTCCCATCCTGTAATAATGTCCATCCTGTAATAATGTCCATCCTGTAATAATGTCCTCCATCCTGTAATAATGTCCATCCTGTAATAATGTCCCCATCCTGTAATAATGTCCTCATCCTGTAATAATGTCCATCCTGTAATAATGTCCTCCATCCTGTAATAATGTCCCCCATCCTGTAATAATGTCCCATCCTGTAATAATGTCCATCCTGTAATAATGTCCATCCTGTAATAATGTCCCCATCCTGTAATAATGTCCTCATCCTGTAATAATGTCCATCCTGTAATAATGTCCTCCATCCTGTAATAATGTCCCCCATCCTGTAATAATGTCCCATCCTGTAATAATGTCCATTCTGTAATAATGTCCATCCTGTAATAATGTCCTCCATCCTGTAATAATGTCCATCCTGTAATAATGTCCATCCTGTAATAATGTCCCCATCCTGTAATAATGTCCTCATCCTGTAATAATGTCCATCCTGTAATAATGTCCTCCATCCTGTAATAATGTCCCCCATCCTGTAATAATGTCCCATCCTGTAATAATGTCCAACCTGTAATAATGTCCTCCATCCTGTAATAATGTCCATCCTGTAATAATGTCCATCCTGTAATAATGTCCTCCATCCTGTAATAATGTCCTCATCCTGTAATAATGTCCATCCTGTAATAATGTCCTCCATCCTGTAATAATGTCCCCCATCCTGTAATAATGTCCCATCCTGTAATAATGTCCATCCTGTAATAATGTCCTCCATCCTGTAATAATGTCCATCCTGTAATAATGTCCATCCTGTAATAATGTCCCCCATCCTGTAATAATGTCCATCCTGTAATAATGTCCCCCATCCTGTAATAATGTCCATCCTGTAATAATGTCCCCTGTCCTGTAATAATGTCCTCCATCCTGTAATAATGTCCATCCTGTAATAATGTCCATCCTGTAATAATGTTCTCCATCCTGTAATAATGTTCTTCATCCTGTAATAATGTCCCTCATCCTGTAATAATGTCCATCCTGTAATAATGTCCTCATCCTGTAATAATGTCCTCCATCCTGTAATAATGTCCCATCCTATAATAATGTCCTCCATCCTGTAATAATGTCCCATCCTGTAATAATGTCCATCCTGTAATAATGTCCTCCATCCTGTAATAATGTCCTCATCCTGTAATAATGTCCTCCATCCTGTAATAATGTCCTCCATCCTGTAATAATGTCCCATCCTGTAATAATGTCCTCATCCTGTAATAATGTCCTCCATCCTGTAATAATGTCCTCATCCTGTAATAATGTCCTCCATCCTGTAATAATGTCCCCCATCCTGTAATAATGTCCTCCATCCTGTAATAATGTCCTCCATCCTGTAATAAAGTTCTCCATCCTGTAATAATGTCCATCCTGTAATAATGTCCTCCATCCTGTAATAATGTCCTCCATCCTGTAATAATGTTCTCCATCCTGTAATAATGTCCATCCTGTAATAATGTCCATCCTGTAATAATGTCCTCCATCATGTAATAATGTTCTCCATCCTGTAATAATGTCCTCCATCCTGTAATAATGTCCTCCATCCTGTAATAATGTTCTCCATCCTGTAATAATGTCCTCCATCCTGTAATAATGTCCTCCATCCTGTAATAATGTTCTCCATCCTGTAATAATGTCCTCCATCCTGTAATAATGTCCTCATCCTGTAATAATGTCCCCATCCTGTAATAATGTCCATCCTGTAATAATTTCCCTCATCCTGTAATAATGTCCCCATCCTGTAATAATGTCCATCCTGTAATAATTTCCCTCATCCTGTAATAATGTCCTCCATCCTGTAATAATGTTCTCCATCCTGTAATAATGTCCTCCATCCTGTAATAATGTTCTCCATCCTGTAATAATGTCCATCCTGTAATAATGTCCTCCATCCTGTAATAATGTCCTCCATCCTGTAATAATGTTCTCCATCCTGTAATAATGTCCTCCATCCTGTAATAATGTCCTCATCCTGTAATAATGTCCCCATCCTGTAATAATGTCCATCCTGTAATAATGTCCCTCATCCTGTAATAATGTCCATCCTGTAATAATGTCCTCCATCCTGTAATAATGTTCTCCATCCTGTAATAATGTCCATCCTGTAATAATGTCCCCTGTCCTGTAATAATGTCCCCATTCTGTAATAATATCCTCCATCCTGTAATAATGTCCCCATCCTGTAATAATGTCCATCCTGTAATAATTTCCCTCATCCTGTAATAATGTCCCTCATCCTAATAATTTCCCTCATCCTGTAATAATGTCCCTCATCCTGTAATAATGTCCATCCTGTAATAATGTCCTCCATCCTGTAATAATGTCCTCCATCCTGTAATAATGTCCTCCATCCTGTAATAATGTCCTCATCCTGTAATAATGTCCTCATCCTGTAATAATGTCCATCCTGTAATAATGTCCATCCTGTTATAATGTTCTCCATCCTGTAATAATGTCCATCCTGTAATAATGTCCTCCATCCTGTAATAATGTCCTCCATCCTGTAATAATGTCCTCCATCCTGTAATAATGTCCTCCATCCTGTAATAATGTCCTCATCCTGTAATAATGTCCCTATCCTGTAATAATGTCCATCCTGTAATAATTTCCCTCACCCTGTAATAATGTCCTCATCCTGTAATAATGTCCATCCTGTAATAATGTCCTCCATCCTGTAATAATGTTCTCCATCCTGTAATAATGTCCTCCATCCTGTAATAATGTTCTCCATCCTGTAATAATGTCCCCATCCTGTAATAATGTCCATCCTGTAATAATGTCCCCATCCTGTAATAATGTTCATCATGTAATAATGTTCATCCTGTATTAATGTCCTCCATCCTGTAATAATGTCCTCCATCCTGTAATAATGTCCTCCATCCTGTAATAATGTTCTCCATCCTGTAATAATGTCCATCCTGTAATAATGTCCTCCATCCTGTAATAATGTTCTCCATCCTGTAATAATGTCCTCCATCCTGTAATAATGTTCTCCATCCTGTAATAATGTCCATCCTGTAATAATGTCCCCCATCCTGTAATAATGTCCATCCTGTAATAATTTCCCTCATCCTGTAATAATGTCCCCATCCTGTAATAATGTCCATCCTGTAATAATGTCCATCCTGTAATAATGTCCTCCATCCTGTAATAATGTCCCTCATCCCGTAATAATGTCCCCATCCTGTAATAATGTCCTCCATCCTGTAATAATGTTCATCATGTAATAATGTCCTCCATCCTGTAATAATGTCCCCATCCTGTAATAATGTCCCCATCCTGTAATAATGTCCTCATCCTGTAATAATGTCCCTCTTCCTGTAATAATGTCCATCCTGTAATAATGTCCTCCATCCTGTAATAATGTCCATCCTGTAATAATGTCCCCCATCCTGTAATAATGTCCATCCTGTAATAATGTCCTCCATCCTGTAATAATGTCCATCCTGTAATAATGTCCCCTGTCCTGTAATAATGTCCTCCATCCTGTAATAATGCCCCTGTCCTGTAATAATGCCCCTGTCCTGTAATAATGTCCCCCATCCTGTAATAATGTCCTCCATCCTGTAATAATGTCCATCCTGTAATAAAGTCCTCCATCCTGTAATAATGTCCATCCTGTAATAATGTCCATCCTGTAATAATGTCCTCCATCCTGTAATAATGTCCTCCGTCCTGTAATAATGTCCTCTATCCTGTAATAATGTCCTCCGTCCTGTAATAATGTCCTCCGTCCTGTAATAATGTCCATCCTGTAATAATGTCCCCATCCTGTAATAATGTCCTCATCCTGTAATAATGTCCCTCTTCCTGTAATAATGTCCATCCTGTAATAATGTCCTCCATCCTGTAATAATGTCCTCCGTCCTGTAATAATGTCCATCCTGTAATAATGTCCCCATCCTGTAATAATGTCCTCCATCCTGTAATAATGTCCATCCTGTAATAATGTCCCCCATCCTGTAATAATGTCCTCCATCCTGTAATAATGTCCTCCATCCTGTAATAATGTCCATCCTGTAATAATGTCCTCCATCCTGTAATAATGTCCATCCTGTAATAATGTCCTCATCCTGTAATAATGTCCCCATCCTGTAATAATGTCCCCATCCTGTAATAATGTGTCCATCCTGTAATAATGTCCCCATCCTGTAATAATGTCCTCCATCCTGTAATAATGTCCATCCTGTAATAATGTCCCCATCCTGTAATAATGTCCTCCATCCTGTAATAATGTCCATCCTGTAATAATGTCCCCCATCCTGTAATAATGTCCTCCATCCTGTAATAATGTCCTCCGTCCTGTAATAATGTCCATCCTGTAATAATGTCCATCCTGTAATAATGTCCTCATCCTGTAATAATGTCCCCATCCTGTAATAATGTCCCCATCCTGTAATAATGTGTCCATCCTGTAATAATGTCCCCATCCTGTAATAATGTCCCCATCCTGTAATAATGTCCTCCATCCTGTAATAATGTCCTCCATCCTGTAATAATGTCCATCCTGTAATAATGTCCTCCATCCTGTAATAATGTCCATCCTGTAATAATGTCCATCCTGTAATAATGTTCCCATCCTGTAATAATGTCCATCCTGTAATAATGTCCTCCATCCTGTAATAATGTCCCCATCCTGTAATAATGTCCATCCTGTAATAATGTCCATCCTGTAATAATGTCCTCCATCCTGTAATAATGTCCATCCTGTAATAATGTCCTCCATCCTGTAATAATGTCCTCCATCCTGTAATAATGTCCATCCTGTAATAATGTCCTCCATCCTGTAATAATGTTCCCATCCTGTAATAATGTCCTCCATCCTGTAATAATGTCCATCCTGTAATAATGTCCCCATCCTGTAATAATGTCCTCCATCCTGTAATAATGTCCATCCTGTAATAATGTCCTCATCCTGTAATAATGTCCTCCATCCTGTAATAATGTCCATCCTGTAATAATGTCCTCCGTCCTGTAATAATGTCCCCAACCTGTAATAATGTCCATCCTGTAATAATGTCCTCCATCCTGTAATAATGTCCTCCATCCTGTAATAATGTCCATCCTGTAATAATGTCCTCCATCCTGTAATAATGTCCTCCGTCCTGTAATAATGTCCCCAACCTGTAATAATGTCCATCCTGTAATAATGTCCTCCATCCTGTAATAATGTCCATCCTGTAATAATGTCCCCGTCCTGTAATAATGTCCATCCTGTAATAATGTCCTCCATCCTGTAATAATGTCCTCATCCTGTAATAATGTCCTCCATCCTGTAATAATGTCCCCCATCCTATAATAGTGTACTCTGCTCCGGTCTCTTTCTTTAACCCTGTCAAAAATACAGAGCTCGGGGGAGTTGTACAGAACCCCACAACGGTTATCACTTGGTCAAGGGAACGCAACTCCGCTGCCTCTAAGCATCAGGACAATATGCAATTGACTAACGATTGATGGTCCAGGTGACGGCTGCTTCAACTAACAGGCCGGTTATCGGGGAAGAATGTCACGCACAGTGTAGGAAAGACAAAGTGCAACACGAAGGGATGAGGGGAAGGGAGCCCAGACACTAGGGAGAGGGGAAGTGGAGACCTCCTAAGCTGATCTGAAATCACCCTGTCTACCCCTACTGTCCCTATATTGTTTCCACACCAATTGGCGCATAGGAACCTATCTCTGTATTTCCTTAGCGCTTGGCCTTAGATAGGGAAGCGGGGGATGAGCGCTAGTCGATCCCCCTGACAACTAACGACAGCAAGGGGAGACAGATACAGGGGAAGTAGCTTAGCTTGAGTCGACTTCAGAGAGATGGCACATACTTCCTCTTAGTACAAGAGAGGAAGTAAGAACTGCACTTGCTCCAAGCCTTCACAAAGGGTCATGTGAATATCACAGGCACCTCCCTCTAGCAAAAGCCAGTATTTAAACACCCAGCCTGGGTGTCAATTAGCAGGAGGGAGGTAGCCGCTGGGTCCTAGAGTGAGACAGCTAAAAAGTTGTCTGTAATGCCAAACGAAGAGAACTTCTGCAACCAACTGCAGGGCAACTGTCACTTCTGACACACCCATGACAAACTAACAGGGAGTGTATGGTATATACACCTCTGAATCCAACACATGAAATATATATATACCTCGGTACGGTCACTGACAGCTCCGCAATAACAAAAGAACTCACTAGCTGCCACCACCAATCGTTTACATTTTATATTTCAGCCAGAAAGATAGGCAGTGTTTATAAAAAAAAATATACAAAATATTTTATAAAGGGATGAAACAATACAGCATATACAATTACATGAAATAAAAGGGAATAACAAAAGCTTACTAAATCTGGTCACGGCAATAGCTCAGAGCTTAGCGAAGGTAAGCACTTCGACTGAGAAACAGCAGTGTATTTTCCTGGAATCGAACACGGATCATAATTGGTTTTGGCTTTTTATTAGCACAAGATACACCCTGTGACAGAATCACTGGTGTTGTATGTGGGGGGAGGAATGTGTCACTACGGCCGTTAGCCTGTGTGAATTGAACCTACAACTTTTTCCCTACCATGTTATGTGTTGAGGGTGTAATCACCATTTTGAAGGGTGTGGTTTTGTGTGAATGAAATGGAGATTGGGTGGGAAGTCATTCACCATACCTCCCCTCAGGGTGTGGCTGAGCAAGCTTAAATGCCCAGTCATTTTTTTTCTGTTGTTGTGTTTAGAGAGGCAAGGTCTCCAGACTGGGGAAACCATAGCTCAGGAAGGAGCTGAAGGCTAGGCTACAACCTGTGTGGGCGAACCCCACACCCCTATGGACTGTGCTATCGTTTTTCTTTTGTTTTGTCATTTTGCCAGTAAGGCCGTGTTTATTTTTGCTGGAGCTGCGGGGCTTTATGCCATACAATAAAGCCAGCAGAGAAAACCCATTTCCTGAGTCTACTTCCGAAAGCGGCCGAGTGAGTCATCGTACCACAGTTGGTGGAGAATGCGGGCAAGATTCCAGGAACACGTGTACGTGCTACAGAGACCGGTGGACGTCTGGCAGCATGGAAGAGCTAATTAAGCACCTGGTGCAGAGCATGCAGCAACAGCACTTGCAGAGCCAGCAGAGCATGCAGCAGCACTGAGAGCAGCTACAGCAGCAACAAGAGACCACTAAGCTGCTGATGCCACAGATCCAGCTCCATAAACAGCAGCAATAGGATCAGCATCGTCAATAGCAGCAGATCAAGTTACTTGCAGAGGCGGGCCGTGACAAGGCGATGGCTCCGACAAGTCCGGGTGATGACGCACACGTCAGGAAGACAGTAAGGAGAGCGTTGCAGAAGATGACCCCAGGGGGTGATGTTGAGGCATTCCTGTTTTTGAAAGGGTGGCGGAACGGGAGAGATTGTCGTTGGAGCAGTGGGCGGATGGTTCTAGCGGCATATTTGATCGGTGAGCCGCAGGCCTATTATGATCTGACTTTACAAGACGCAAAGGACTACGCCAAATTAAAAACCGAGATATTGGCACACTCAGGAGTGACTATGTCAGTCAGAGCGCGAAGGGTCCACCACTGGGCGTATGCTGGCGACTAACCTCCACACTCACAGATGTTTGACTTGCTACATCTAGTCCACAAGTGGTTGCAGCCAGAGTCTTCCTCTCCCGCCCAGATGGTTGACCGTGTGGTGATGGACAGGTTCAGCCATTCCCTACCCAGGTCGGGGCAGACTTGGGTTGCCCAGGGCGACCCTCGGAACGCAGACAACCTCGTGGGTCTGGTAGAGAGTGCCCAAAAGGGGGCGGGTTCACCACGGAAGGGGTTCAGAGTCACAACTGGGGGGATGGGCGTCCCACTTCCACTGATGGTGCCGCAAGGACTGTTGTTAAGGATGTGGTCTGTGTCACAATCCGGGACTCATAGCCGCCCAGTGTCATAAGTCTGCTGAGCCAATGGCCTGCAGCCTAGGCCGACGATATTCATATTATGCTTACCCAGCCTGCAGTGTGGACTGTCAACCCGGCGAGGGGCCGCAGGCGTGTATCATATCCGTTAATGGGGTGATGGTCCTGGGGCTGTTGAACTCAGGGAGTCTGGTCACATTAATCAGTGCCACCCTTCCCCACCAGCGGATGACTACCAAATATGTGGGCATCCGCTGCATACATGGGGACTCCAAGAAAGACCCAGTGGCCAGAGTAACAGTTGGAACAGACTGTGGCGCCAAATCCCATGAGGTCGTGGTGGTCAAGGACCTGATACACCCCGTCATACTGGGGCGCGATTTTCCCTTGTTCTGGAACTTGTGGGGAAGGGATCCGATCCAGACTGGACAAAAGCCAGGAGCCTAGAGAAATATCCACTTCCGATGTTGACCGGGGTGAGTTCCCACTGTGTGTCCTTGTCGGTGACGAGGACGAGACTGTGACTGAGGTAGCCGACGTCCCTAAATTAGAGGTGCCCAGAGAGAACTTTGGGTCTGCTCAAGTTTGGGACTTGAACTTGAAAGGGGTGTGGGATGTTACTGTTTGTAATGGTGTTGCTCAAGAGCCGGGGGCGGACACCAGGTACCCACACTTTGCAGTTCAGGGGGAGCTAGTATACCGGGTTACCAAACTAAAGAGGTAGTGGAACAGATGTTAGTTCCCAGGCCATACCGTCAGAGGGTACTAAGACATGGCCCACTCACATATTCTGGGGGGATACCTAGGGGTTGAGAAAACCCAGAAGAGAATAATGAGGAGGCTCTATTGGCCAGGATGTTACCAGGAAATCTTAAACTATTGTAGGTCCTGCCCCACCTGCCAGATAAGCGTGTCCACCTCCCATTTCCGTAGTCCCCGAGTTCCACTACCTGTGATAGAGGTTCCCTTTGAGAGGATTTCCATGGACCTCGTGGGTCCCTTAGTTAAATTGGCCAGGGGCCACCAATACATCCTGGTGGCCATGGACTATGCGACCCGGTACCCTAAGGAACTCATCCAGTAAAAGTATAGCCCGAGAGCTGGTCCATATTTTTGCTCGGACAGGTCTGCCAAAAGAGATTTTGACAGTCCAAGGAACCCCGTTCATGAGCAAGGTGATGAAGACGTTATGTAGAATCCTTCAGATTGCCCAGATTCGGACCTCACTTTACCATCCGCAGACGGACGGCCTAGTGGAATGCTTCAACAAGACCTTAAAGGCTATGCTCAGGAAGGTCGTTGAAAAGGATGGGCAAGACTGGGCTACCTGCTCCCATTTCTACTTTTCTTTGTCAGAGAAGTTCCTCAAGCCTCCACTGGCTTCTCTCCGTTTGAGCTCCTGTATGGACAGCATCCAAGAGGTCTCCTAGACATGGCCAAGGAAACCTGGGAGGCCAAGTTCACGCCCCACCGGAGCATCATCGAGCATGTCGCCCAGTTACGGGAGTGAATGCCGAAGGTGATGCCCATTATGAAGGAACATCTCCAGGCGCAGGAAGCCCAGACGAGGGTGTATAACCGGTCGGCAAGACTGAGACAGTTCTAGCCTGGGGATCGCGTTCTGGTTCTCATTCCTACCGTTCAAAGTAAGTTCCTGCCCAAGTGGCAAGGCCCATATGAGGTGGTGGAGAAACTCAGTGAAGTGAACTAAAGAGTCCACCAGCCTAGCTGAAGAAAGCCACACCAGGTGTAGCATGTAAACCTGCTCAAGCCGTGGCGAGATCGTGAACCCGTGGGAACTCCTTGCCTGGGAGCCACTCCTGAAGGCCAGGTGGAAGATGTCACTATAGCGGAGACCTTTTCGCCAGCCCAGAAGCAACAGTGTCGAGAACTGCTCCAGCAGAATCGGGACCTGTTCTCAGAGTTGCTGGGGCATACCCAGGTGGTAGAACATGACGTGCTAACAGAGCCGCATGTAAGGGTGAACCTGAAGCCGTACAAGATTCCTGAAGCACGCTGGGAGGTGATCTCGGCCAAGGTGAAGAGGATGTTAGACCTCGGTGTGATAGAGGAGTCAGAGTGGATGGTCAAGCCCCATCGTCCTCATGCCAAAACCCAACGGAGAGTGGAGGTTTTGTAACGACTACCGCCGGCTGAATCAGGTGTCTAAGTGCGACGCTTACCCGATGCCCCGTGTCGAAGAGCTCGAGAGGCTGGGACTGGCGAGGTATATTACCACCCTCAACCCGACAAAGGGCTATTGGCAGATCCCCATATCCCAGACGGCTTTCTCGACACCTGATGGGTGCTTTCAATACACACGGATACCGTTCGGACTACAGGGGGCCCCAGCCACCTTCCAGTGGGTTATGGATCGGATCCTAGCCCCACATAGGCTGCGGCATACTTCTTATCTTGACGACATTGTATTCTTTAGCCCAGACTGGGCTAGTCATCTACCTAAACTACAGGCCGTTCTGGGTGCTCTGAGGAAGGCGGGATTTACTATAAATCCGAGAAAATGTGCCGTTGGAAACGAGGAGGCCAAATACTTGGGCTATGTTGTTGGGAGAGGCGAAATAAAGCCACAAGTCAATAAAGTGGAGTCAATCCAGACCTGGCCGCAACCACTCTCCAAGAAGCAAGTGAGAGTGATCCTGGGAATTGTGAGATATTACGGGCGGTTTATCCCAAATTTTGCCATGATGGCCGCGCCACTGACGGATCTCCTAAAAGGCACCAGATCAACTATGGTGAAGTGGATAGAGGAAACAGAGACAGCGTTTCAAGAGCTGAAGCTAGCACTGTGTAAGCAGCCGGTCCTGGTTGCACCAGACTTTAAGAAAGAATTCGTGATCCAGACAGACGCTTCAGAGCTTGGTCTAGGAGCTGTAATCTCTCAAGAGATAAATGGGGAAGAACATCCCATTCTCTATCGGAGCCAGAAGCTCTCGTCCTGCGAGAAAAACTACGCAATAGTAGGAAAAGAGTGCTTAGCCATAAAATGGGCCGTAGATACACTGAGATACTAACTACTAGGCCGGAAATTTAAACTGGTATCAGACCATGCCCCTTTGAGATGGTTGAGAGAAAAGAGAGGTAAAAATGCCCGGGTAACTAGATGCTTCTTAGGTCTCTAGGACTTTAATTTTCACGTGGAACATATGCCTTGGAAGTTACACGGGAACACTGATGCCCTTTCTAGAATTCCCTGTCTGGTGTCTGAAGGTACCCAAATCCCCGGCTTTGGGCAGAGCGGGGGATATGTGACAGAATCACTGGTGTTGTATGTGAGGGGAGGTATGTGTCACTACAGCCATTAGCCCGTGTAAACTGAACCTAAAACTTTTTCCCTAGCATGTTATGTGTTGAGGGTGTAATCACCATTTTGAAGGGTGTGGTTTTGTGTGAATGACAAAGATTGGGTGGGAAGTCATTCACCATACCTCCCCTCAGGGTGTGGCTGAGCAAGCAATGCTCAGTCACAATTTTTTTCTTGTTGTGTTCGGAGAAGCAAGGTCTCCAGACTGGGGAAGCCATAGCTCAGAAAGGAGCTGAAGGCTGGGCTACAAGCTATGTGGGCGAACCCCACACCCCTATGGACTGCGCTATCATTTATCTTTTGTTTTGTCGTTTTTCCAGTAAGGCCGTGTTTATTTTTGCTGGAGCTGCAGGGTTTCATGCCATACAATAAAGCCTGCAGAGAAAACCCGGTTCCTGAGTCTACTTCCGAAAGCGGCTGAGTGAGTCGTCTTACCACAACCCATATACCTCTCCTCTGGTGACTCATAACAGGGCTGGACTTCAGGGAACTATAGGATGTGTCTTAGTCTTGAAAAATTATGAGATTCCCAAGTTTTACGATATCTCCTGCCGGGGACCTTCAGGGGCAAAGATATCACCGTCATCTTTATTATCACGATTTTATCTGTTCATAGAAAGGAGATATGGCATAGATATTGTCATTATCTGGCTGATATCCATTTGGCGGTACGCCAGCCATCGACCAGAGATGTGAAACTATGCTATTTTATCAGGTTTCCGAAAATATGACTTTCCTATTACCGTATTTTTCGGATTATAAGACGCACTTTTTCCTCCAAAATTTTGGAGGAAAGTGGGAGGTGAGTCTTATAGTCTGGATATATGGTTGTCAGGCTGTGGATTGTGAGGATGTAGTGGTTGACAGTGGGTCGCAGAGGCAGGAGCTGCCTGCTGCAGCTAACACTGTGCCCGATGCTAAAGAAAATGAATGTTCACTGCTCCACACGCCCATAGTCCCTCCCACCTCTATGCACTGAAGCTGGCGGTGGGAGGGACTATGAGCTTGGGGAGGAGTGAATATTCATCCTCTTTAATAGCGGGCATACGGTTAGCTGCAGCCGCGGCTCCTACAGCTGCTCGGCGATCTAGTGTGCCCGCTACTAAACAGCATGATTATTCACTGTTCTCCCTCCCATAGTATCGGGCGTGGGGAAGAGTGAATCTTCCGGCAGCTGACCTGAGGGTGGGAGGGCGCATGTCTGTGACTTCATGTGCTGCTCACACGCTAAGTCAGATGCTGGCAGCCGAACAGGACGCAGTGCTGGAGCAGAGGAAAGGTGAGTATAATTCTTTATTATTTTATGTGTGCTGCATGAGGGGGCAATATATACCAGGATGGGGATGGGTGGGTGCCATGAATACCAGAATAGGGATGGGTGGGTGCCAGGAATACCAGGATGAGAATGAGTGGGTGCCATATATACCAGGATGGGGGACCATGTATACCAGGATGGAGATGGGGGACCATGAATACCAGGATGGAGGGCCATGTATACCAGGATGGAGATGGGGGACCATGAATACCAGGATGGAGGGCCATGTATAACAGGATGGGGGACCATGAATACCAGGATGGGGGACCATGTATACCAGGATGGAGATGGGGGACCATGAATACCAGGATGGAGGGCCATGTATAACAGGATGGGGGACCATGAATACTAGGATGGAGATGGGGGACCATGAAAACAAGGATGGAGGGCCATGTATAACAGGATGGGGGACCATGAATACCAGGATGGGGACGGGTGCCATGTAAATCAGGATGGGGATGGAGGCCATGTATTATTATTATTATAGCACCATTTATTCCATGGCACTTTACATGTGAAAAAGGGGTATACATACAAGAACAATTACAATAATCTTGAACACAATGTGATGGCCACTGGTACAGGAGGAGCAAGGACCCTGCCAGCGAGGGCTCACAGTCTACAAGGGATGGGTGAGGGTACAGCAGGTGAGGGCAGAGCTGGTCATGCAGCGGTATGGTGGAGCGAGGACCCTGCCCGCGAGGGCTCACAGTCTACAAGGGATGGGTGAGGGTACAGCAGGTGAGGGCGGAGCTGGTCATGCAGCGGTATGGTGGAGCGAGGACCCTGCCCGCGAGGGCTCACAGTCTACAAGGGATGGGTGAGGGTACAGCAGGTGAGGGCAGAGCTGGTCGTACAGCGGTATGGTGGAGCGGTGGTTACTGCAGGTTGTAGGCTTGTCGGAAGAGATAGGTCTTCAGGTTCTTTTTGAAGGTTTCCACGGTCGACGAGTCTGATGTGTTGGGGTAGAGAGTTCCAGAGTAGGGGGGATGCACGGGAGAAATCTTGTATGCGATTGTGGGTGGAGGAGATAAGAGGGGAGTAGAGAAGAAGATCTGAGGATCAGAGGTTGGGTGCGGGTATGTAACGGGAGACTAGGTCAGAGATATATGGAGGAGACAGGTTGTGGATGGCTTTGTATGTCAGGGTTAGGGTTTTGAACTGGAGTCTCTGAGCAATGGGGAGCCAGTGAAGGGATTGACAGAGAGGAGAGGCCGGGGAATAGCGGGGGACAGGTGGATTAGTCGAGCAGCAGCGTTTAGGATAGATTGGAGGGGTGCGAGAGTGTTAAAGGGGAGGCCACAGAGCAGGAGGTTGCAATAGTCAAGGCGGGAGATGATGAGGGCGTGCACTAGTGTTTTTGCAGATTCGTGGTTGAGGAATGTGCGGATCCGGGAGATATTTTTGAGTTGGAGTCAGCAGGAAGTGGAAAGGGCTTGGATATGTGGTGTGAAGGAGAGATCAGAGTCCAGAGTTACCCCAAGGCAGCGAGCTTGAGGGACTGGGGAGAGTGGGCAGCCATTGACGTTGATAGATAGGTCAGTTGGGTTGGTCGAATGAGATGGTGGAAAGATGATGAATTCTGTTTTGTCCATGTTAAGTTTTAGAAATCTGTCAGAGAAGAAGGATGAGATAGAGCAGGGTTCCCCAACTCCAGTCCTCAAGGCCCACCAACAGGTCATGTTTTCAGGATTTCCTTAGTATTGCACAGGTGATAATTCCATCATCAGCACAGGCAATAGTTACATCACCTGTGCAATACTAAGGAAATCCTGAAAACATGACCTGTTGGTGGGCCTTGAGGACTGGAGTTGGGAAACCCTGAGATAGAGGACAGACATTGTGGGATTTTGGTTAGTAAGGAGGTGATATCGGGTCCAGGGAGGTAGATCTGTGTGTCATCAGCATAGAGGTGATACTGAAAGCGGTGAGACTCTATGAGCTGTCCCAGGCCTAAGGTGTAGATGGAGAAGAGCAGATGTCCTAGAACTGAACCTTGGGGGACACCGACAGATAGGGGGCGAGATGAGGAGGTGGTGTGTGAGTGGGAGACTCTGAATGTCCTGTCTGTTAGGTATGAGGAGATCCAGCATAGGGCTAAGTCTGTGATGCCAAGAGATGAGAGAGTCTGCAGTAAGAGGAAATGGTCCACTGTGTTGAAGGCAGATGACAGGTCCAGGAGGAGGAGGACAGAGTAGTGTCGCTTAGATTTGGTGGTTAGTAGGTCGTTGGTGACTTTATTCAGTGCAGTTTCAGTGGAATGGTGCGGTCGGAAACCAGATTGTAGGCGGTCAAAGAGGGAGCAGGAGAGGTGGGACGACAGTTCAAGATGGACGTCTAGTTCCAGTAGTTTTGAGGCATAGGGGAGAAGTGATATGGGGCGATAGCTAGACACAGACGATGGGTCAAGGGATGGATGCCATGTATATTAGGATGGGGGCCACGTATATCAGGATGGGGATATATATATACAAGGATGGAGGATATTAGTCCAGAATTGGGGGACATTACCCCAATGCCAGTGTCAGCAGCAGACCCCCTCCCCCTTAACAGGGCATTATGACCACATTTTTTTGCTTCAATTTTCTCTTCTATTTTCCTCCTCTAAAACCTAGGAGCGTCTTATAGTCCGAAAAATACGGTATATCGATGCAGTTCATAAAAAACCCTCCCTTAATTTCTATAAAATAGACAAAGGGATTTTGTATTTTCTCCTTCGCTCTTATCTCTACCTGGCTGTAAATCTGCCCTTCTCCACATTCCTGTGCATTGGAGCTGATTTTCCTCACGGCTGCTAGCCATTAGCACTTTCCTTATTTACCTGTTTCCAAATAAGGGGGGTCATGTGAAGGCAACTGGTTAGATGGCAAGCTCTTGGGTTAATTACGAGACTTCTTATAGATTTGCAGTCATGTCTATAACAAACCCCTTCACAACCTTGACGTACAGGTCCCTGCCTTTGATGTAGCTCCGACGCTGATCCCGCAGCTTTCCCAGCACTTAATGACTAATTTAATCAACCATCAAGTGCCTGTGATAGCTGCTGGTGGATCCGCCATCAATCTGTGACTGTTAGCCATTTAAATCTGGCTGTCAATCACTGACAGCACGTCACAAATCCTGCCCATCATGATCGCGGGCTGTCAATGGGTTGTGATGACAGCTGGGGGTCTACAGAAGACCCTGGCGCCTGTCATTGCCGAGGCCGGCGTTCATATGAGATGGTGATATAGATAGTGCTGAAGCCCTGCTACGTGCAGCACAGACCATCGGACGATGGCGGCTTCAAGTCTTCTCAGGGAACTATGGAAGTTGGCAAAAAATAAAGTGTTCAAAAATATAAAAAAGTTCAAACCACCTCCTATCACCCCACTGAAAATAAAACGATAACAACTATACACACATTTAGTATCGCAGCGTTCAGAATCGCCCGATCGATCAACATATAAAAAGGATTAATCCGATCGGTAAACGGCGTAATGTGAAAATATCAAAATCCCAGAATTACGGTTTTTGGTCACCGCAGCATTGCAATAAAATGTAATAACAGGCGATAAAAAGATCGGATCTACCCCACAATGGTATCAATAAAAGCGTCAGATCTGGACGCAAAAAATAAGCCCTGAGCCGGAAATATGGAGACGCTGCGGGTCCGGGAAATGGCGACAGAAGAGAAAACTTTTTCTTACAAATTTTGGATTTTTTTTCCCCCACATCAATAAAAAAGAAGCAAAGAAGCTGAACGTGTGTGAACGCGGACTGAGCTGGGGAACCAGCGGCAGAGTCACCCTACAGGGGACGGATCGCATTTTCTCTGCGGTTGGAATTGTTTTCCTGTTTTCCAGCAGACAAGATGATAAAACTAATGGCGGCGTCCAGAAGAACTCGTCCCGCAAAATCCAAGTCCTCACACGGCCACAGTGACCGGAAAATACAAACGTTATAGGTCTGAGAAGAGGAAACCACGGAAACTGTCCTGGGGCGACGGGCCGGGGAGGACGCGCAGCTCCGGTGACGGATCGGGGAGGACGCGCTCGGGTGACGGGTCGGGGAGGACGCGCAGCACCGGTGACGGATCGGGGAGGACGCGCTCGGGTGACGGGTCGGGGAGGACGCGCAGCTCCGGTGACGGGTCGGGGAGGACGCGCAGCTCCGGTGATGGGTCGGGGAGGACGCGCAGCTCCGGTGACGGGTCGGGGAGGACGCGCAGCTCCGGTGATGGGTCGGGGAGGACGCGCAGCTCCGGTGACGGGTCGGGGAGGACGCGCAGCTCCGGTGACGGGTCGGGGAGGACGCGCAGCTCCGGTGACGGGTCGGGGAGGACGCGCTCCGGTAACGCACCGTCCCGGCAGTGCTCGGCCCCGAGAAGCCGCACTGTGATTGGGCGCTGCTGCTGGTCGCTATGGACACCACACAGATCACTTTATGACATTGCTGTAAACGCGCCTCCTGCCCCCGGACTGAGAGCCGCTCCCGGATCAATCCAACAACCGAACAGAAACCGCGCGTCGAGAGGCCACGCCCTCTGCACGACGCCACACCCCTTTTACAAAACCAGACAGCCGAGGGAAAAGGCCTGGACGGCGCTCCGTAGTACTGTGACGTCAGCACGTATCGCCCGTACGTCCACCAGGAAGTACACGCCCACACTCCGGCCCCGCCCAGATCAGCCGGGACCTGCACGTTCTGTGCGTCTGACGTCACCAGCCTGTGCTCAGACTTCAGCTGACGCAGGTTGTGTCCGTACAGCCGGGACCCGCGGACCTGAGCGGAGGCTGAGAGACGCCGCGGAACCGCCGTACATTCCCGGTATACCGCTCCTCCTCCCGTACATTATATACTATACCGCCCCTCCCCCCGTACATTATATACTATACCGCCCCTCCCCCCGTACATTATATACTATACCGCTCCTCCCCCCGTACATTATATACTATACCGCTCCTCCCCCCGTACATTATATACTATACCGCCCCTCCCCCCGTACATTATATACTATACCGCCCCTCCCCCCGTACATTATATACTATACCGCCCCTCCCCCCGTACATTATATACTATACCGCCCCTCCCCCCGTACATTATATACTATACCGCTCCTCCCCCCGTACATTATATACTATACCGCCCCTCCCCCCGTACATTATATACTATACCGCCCCTCCCCCCGTACATTATATACTATACCGCCCCTCCCCCCGTACATTATATACTATACCGCCCCTCCCCCCGTACATTATATACTATACCGCCCCTCCCCCCGTACATTATATACTATACCGCCCCTCCCCCCGTACATTATATACTATACCGCCCCTCCCCCCGTACATTATATACTATACCGCCCCTCCCCCCGTACATTATATACTATACCGCCCCTCCCCCCGTACATTATATACTATACCGCCCCTCCCCCCGTACATTATATACTATACCGCCCCTCCCCCCGTACATTATATACTATACCGCCCCTCCCCCCGTACATTATATACTATACCGCTTCTCCCCCCGTACATTATATACTATACCGCCCCTCCCCCCGTACATTATATACTATACCGCCCCTCCCCCCGTACATTATATACTATACCGCCCCTCCCCCCGTACATTATATACTATACCGCCCCTCCCCCCGTACATTATATACTATACCGCCCCTCCCCCGTACATTATATACTATACCGCCCCTCCCCCCGTACATTATATACTATACCGCCCCTCCCCCCGTACATTATATACTATACCGCCCCTCCCCCCGTACATTATATACTATACCGCCCCTCCCCCCGTACATTATATACTATACCGCCCCTCCCCCCGTACATTATATACTATACCGCCCCTCCCCCCGTACATTATATACTATACCGCCCCTCCCCCCGTACATTATATACTATACCGCCCCTCCCCCCGTACATTATATACTATACCGCCCCTCCCCCGTACATTATATACTATACCGCCCCTCCCCCCGTACATTATATACTATACCGCCCCTCCCCCCGTACATTATATACTATACCGCCCCTCCCCCCGTACATTATATACTATACCGCCCCTCCCCCCGTACATTATATACTATACCGCTCCTCCCCCCGTACATTATATACTATACCTCCCCTCCCCCCGTACATTATATACTATACCTCCCCTCCCCCTGTACATTATATACTATACCTCCCCTCCCCCCGTACATTATATACTATACCGCTCCTCCCCCCGTACATTATATACTATACCTCCCCTCCCCCCGTACATTATATACTATACCTCCCCTCCCCCGTACATTATATACCTCCCCTCCCCCGTACATTATATACCTCCCCTCCCCCGTACATTATATACCGCCCCTCCCCCCGTACATTATATACTATACCGCCCCTCCCCCCGTACATTATATCCTTTACCGCCCCTCCCCCCGTACATTATATCCTTTACCGCCCCTCCCCCCGTACATTATATCCTATACCGCCCCTCCCCCTGTACATTATATCCTATACCTCCCCTCCCCCGTACATTATATACTATACCGCCCCTCTCCCGTACATTATATACAATACTGCCCCTCCCCCGTACATTATATACTATACCGCCCCTCCCCCCGTACATTATATACTATACCTCCCTCCGTACATTATATACTATACCTCCCCTCCCCCTGTACATTATATACTATACCTCCCCTCCCCCCGTACATTATATACTATACCTCCCCTCCCCCTGTACATTATATACTATACCGCCCCTCCCCCGTACATTATATACTATACCGCCCCTCCCCCGTACATATATACTATACCTCCCCCCGTACATATATACTATACCTCCCCCCGTACATATATACTATACCTCCCCCCGTACATATATACTATACCTCCCCCCGTACATATATACTATACCTCCCCCCGTACATATATACTATACCTCCCCCCGTACATATATACTATACCTCCCCCCGTACATATATACTATACCTCCCCCCGTACATATATACTATACCTCCCCCCGTACATTATATACTATACCGCCCCTCCCCCCGTACATTATATACTATACCGCCCCTCCCCCGTACATTATATACTATACCGCCCCTCCCCCGTACATTATATACTATACCGCCCCTCCCTCCGTACATTATATACTATACCTCCCCTCCCCCGTACATTATATACTATACCGCCCCTCCCCCCGTACATTATATACTATACCGCCCCTCCCCCCGTACATTATATACTATACCGCCCCTCCCCCCGTACATTATATACTATACCGCCCCTCCCCCCGTACATTATATACTATACCGCCCCTCCCCCCGTACATTATATACTATACCGCCCCTCCCCCCGTACATTATATACTATACCGCCCCTCCCCCCGTACATTATATACTATACCGCCCCTCCCCCCGTACATTATATACTATACCGCCCCTCCCCCCGTACATTATATACTATACCGCCCCTCCCCCCGTACATTATATACTATACCGCCCCTCCCCCCGTACATTATATACTAAACCGCCCCTCCCCCCGTACATTATATACTATACCGCCCCCCGTACATTATATACTATACCTCCCCTCCCCCCGTACATTATATACTATACCTCCCCTCCCCCTGTACATTATATACTATACCGCCCCTCCCCCGTACATTATATAATATACCGCCCCTCCCCCGTACATTATATACTAAACCGCCCCTCCCCCCGTACATTATATACTATACCGCCCCCCGTACATTATATACTATACCTCCCCTCCCCCTGTACATTATATACTATACCTCCCCTCCCCCCGTATATTATATACTATACCTCCCCTCCCCCTGTACATTATATACTATACCTCCCCCCGTACATTATATACTATACCGCCCCTCCCCCCGTACATATATATATATACTATACCTCCCCCCGTACATATATACTATACCTCCCCCCGTGCATATATACTATACCTTCCCCCGTGCATATATACTATACCTTCCCCCGTGCATATATACTATACCTCCCCCCGTACATTATATACTATACCTCCCCCCGTACATTATATACTATACCTCCCCCCGTACATTATATACTATACTGCCCCTCCCCCGTACATTATATACTATACCTCCCCCGTACATTATATACTATACCTCCCCCCGTACATTATATACTATACCTCCCCCCGTACATTATATACTATACCTCCCCCCGTACATTATATACTATACCTCCCCCCGTACATTATATACTATACCTCCCCCCGTACATTATATACTATACCTCCCCCCGTACATTATATACTATACCGCCCCCCGTACATTATATACTATACCGCCCCCCGTACATTATATACTATACCGCCCCCCGTACATTATATACTATACCGCCCCCCGTACATTATATACTATACCGCCCCCCGTACATTATATACTATACCGCCCCCCGTACATTATATACTATACCTCCCCCCGTACATTATATACTATACCTCCCCCCGTACATTATATACTATACCCCCCCGTACATTATATACTATACCGCCCCCCGTACATTATATACTATACCTCCCCCCGTACATTATATACTATACCTCCCCCCGTACATTATATACTATACCTCCCCCCGTACATTATATACTATACCTCCCCCCGTACATTATATACTATACCTCCCCCCGTACATTATATACTATACCTCCCCCCGTACATTATATACTATACCTCCCCCCGTACATTATATACTATACCTCCCCCCGTACATTATATACTATACCGCCCCCCGTACATTATATACTATACCGCCCCCCGTACATTATATACTATACCGCCCCCCGTACATTATATACTATACCGCCCCCCGTACATTATATACTATACCGCCCCCCGTACATTATATACTATACCGCCCCCCGTACATTATATACTATACCGCCCCCCGTACATTATATACTATACCGCCCCTCCCCCGTACATTATATACTATACCGCCCCTCCCCCCGTACATTATATACTATACCGCCCCTCCCCCCGTACATTATATACTATACCGCCCCTCCCCCCGTACATTATATACTATACCGCCCCTCCCCCCGTACATTATATAAAATACCGCCCCTCCCCCCGTACATTATATACTATACCGCCCCTCCCCCCGTACATTATATACAATACCGCCCCTCCCCCGTACATTATATACAATACCGCCCCTCCCCCGTACATTATATACAATACCGCCCCTCCCCCGTACATTATATACAATACCGCCCCTCCCCCGTACATTATATACAATACCGCCCCTCCCCCGTACATTATATACAATACCGCCCCTCCCCCGTACATTATATACAATACCGCCCCCGTCCATTATGTACCGTACCGCCCCCTGTCCATTATGTACCGTACCGCCCCGCCCCCTGTCCATTATGTACCGTACCGCCCCTCCCCCTGTCCATTATGTACCGTACCGCCCCTCCCCCTGTCCATTATGTACCGTACCGCCCCTCCCCCTGTCCATTATGTACCGTACCGCCCCTCCCCCTGTCCATTATGTACCGTACCGCCCCTCCCCCTGTCCATTATGTACCGTACCGCCCCTCCCCCTGTCCATTATGTACCGTACCGCCCCTCCCCCTGTCCATTATGTACCGTACCGCCCCTCCCCCTGTCCATTATGTACCGTACCGCCCCTCCCCCTGTCCATTATGTACCGTACCGCCCCTCCCCCTGTCCATTATGTACCGTACCGCCCCTCCCCCTGTCCATTATGTACCGTACCGCCCCTCCCCCTGTCCATTATGTACCGTACCGCCCCTCCCCCTGTCCACTATGTACCGTACCGCCCCTCCCCCTGTCCACTATGTACCGTACCGCCCCTCCCCCTGTCCACTATGTACCGTACCGCCCCTCCCCCTGTACACTATGTACCGTACCGCCCCTCCCCCTGTCCATTATGTACCGTACCGCCCTTCCCCCTGTCCAGGGCGTGGCGCGCCGCCCCTCCCTCCGTGCAGATCTTTTTGTAAGTCTCGCTGGGGTCCTGTCCGGTGCTGACACGCTGCCGTTCTTATTTTCAGGTGCCTTCTTGTTTTGCTTGCACTCCACAACGATGTCTGAAGGGGAGAATAAAGCGGCCCCCAGTACAGGCTCAGACCCTAAATTGGACAGTGTGGTCTCGATGTCACCTCCGGTGAGTGCCCCTTCTGTTCCGGCCCAAGAGGAAGAGGAGGAGGAGAGTGAGGACGAGTCCGAGATCCTGGAGGAGTCACCGTGTGGGCGGTGGCAGAAGAGGCGAGAAGAGGTGAGATTTACTTATGTTCCTTGTTAGTCTTGTGTTTACTGTTTTTAAATATCACTCCGAGTCGCTGCCCCCCCCCTCCTCCTCCTCCCTGGCCCTCCTGGAGCCGTCGCCCTCCTCCTCCTCCTCCTCCTCCCTGGCCCTCCTGGCGCCGTCGCCCTCCTCCTCCTCCCTGGCCCTCCTGGCGCCGTCGCCCTCCTCCTCCTCCCTGGTCCTCCTGGCGCCGTCGCCCTCTTCCTCCCTGGCCCTCCTGGCGCCGTCGCCCTCCTCCTCCTCCCTGGCCCTCCTGGTGCCATCGCCCTCCTCCTCCTCCTCCCTGGCCCTCCTGGCGGCGTCGCCCTCCTCCTCCTCCTCCCTGGCCCTCCTGGCGGCGTCGCCTTCCTCCTCCTCCTCCTCCTCCCCCTGGCCCTCCTGGCGGCGTCGCCTTCCTCCTCCTCCTCCTCCTCCTCCCTGACCCTCCTGGCGGCGTCGCCTTCCTCCTCCTCCTCCCTGGCCCTCCTGGCGGCGTCGCCTTCCTCCTCCTCCTCCTCCCTGGCCCTCCTGGCGGCGTCGCCTTCCTCCTCCTCCTCCCTGGCCCTCCTGGCGGCGTCGCCCTCCTCCTCCTCCTCCCTGGCCCTCCTGTCGCCGTTGCCCTCCTCCTCCTCCCTGGTCCTCCTGGCGCCGTCGCCCTCTTCCTCCCTGGCCCTCCTGGCGCCGTCGCCCTCCTCCTCCTCCCTGGCCCTCCTGGCGCCGTCGCCCTCCTCCTCCTCCTCCTCCCTGGCCCTCCTGGCGGCGTCGCCCTCCTCCTCCTCCTCCCTGGCCCTCCTGGCGGCGTCGCCTTCCTCCTCCTCCTCCTCCTCCTCCTCCCTGGCCCTCCTGGCGGCGTCGCCTTCCTCCTCCTCCTCCTCCTCCCTGGCCCTCCTGGCGGCGTCGCCTTCCTCCTCCTCCTCCTCCCTGGCCCTCCTGGCGGCGTCGCCTTCCTCCTCCTCCTCCTCCCTGGCCCTCCTGGCGGCGTCGCCTTCCTCCTCCTCCTCCTCCCTGGCCCTCCTGGCGGCGTCGCCTTCCTCCTCCTCCTCCCTGGCCCTCCTGGCGGCGTCGCCTTCCTCCTCCTCCTCCTCCTCCCTGGCCCTCCTGGCGGCGTCGCCTTCCTCCTCCTCCTCCTCCTCCCTGACCCTCCTGGCGGCGTTGCCCTCCTCCTCCTCCTCCTCCCTGGCCCTCCTGGCGGCGTCGCCCTCCTCCTCCTCCTCCCTGGCCCTCCTGGCGGCGTCGCCCTCCTCCTCCTCCTCCTCCTCCCTGGCCCTCCTGGCGCCGTCGCCCTCCTCCTCCTCCTCCCTGGCCCTCCTGGCGCCGTCGCCCTCCTCCTCCTCCTCCCTGGCCCTCCTGGCGCCGTCGCCCTCCTCCTCCTCCCTGGTCCTCCTGGCGCCGTCGCCCTCCTCCTTGGCCCTCCTGGCGCCGTCGCCCTCCTCCTCCTCCTCCCTGGCCCTCCTGGCGCCGTCGCCCTCCTCCTCCTCCTCCCTGGCCCTCCTGGCGCCGTCGCCCTCCTCCTCCTCCTCCCTGGCCCTCCTGGCGCCGTCGCCCTCCTCCACCTCCTCCTCCTCCCTGGCCCTCCTGGCGGCGTCGCCCTCCTCCTCCTCCTCCC
Source organism: Phyllobates terribilis (assembly GCF_046119375.1). Lineage (NCBI taxonomy): Eukaryota > Metazoa > Chordata > Amphibia > Anura > Dendrobatidae > Phyllobates > Phyllobates terribilis. The sequence continues at coordinate 15,696,956 of NW_027362763.1, read as the reverse complement.
TGGCCCTCCTGGCGGCGTCGCCCTCCTCCTCCTCCTCCTCCTCCTCCCTGGCCCTCCTGGCGGCGTCGCCCTCCTCCTCCTCCTCCTCCTCCTCCCTGGCCCTCCTGGCGGCGTCGCCCTCCTCCTCCTCCTCCTCCTCCTCCCTGGCCCTCCTGGCGACGTCGCCCTCCTCCTCCTCCTCCTCCCTGGCCCTCCTGGCGACGTCGCCCTCCTCCTCCTCCCTGGCCCTCCTGGCGGTGTCGCCCTCCTCCTCCTCCTCCCTGGCCCTCCTTGCGGCGTCGCCCTCCTCCTCCTCCTCCTCCTCCCTGGCCCTCCTGGCGGCGTCGCCCTCCTCCTCCTCCCTGGCCCTCCTGGCGACGTCGCCCTCCTCCTCCTCCTCCTCCTCCTCCTCCTCCCTGGCCCTCCTGGCGGTGTCGCCCTCCTCCTCCTCCTCCCTGGCCCTCCTTGCGGCGTCGCCCTCCTCCTCCTCCTCCTCCTCCCTGGCCCTCCTGGCGGCGTCGCCCTCCTCCTCCTCCCTGGCCCTCCTGGCGGCGTCGCCCTCCTCCTCCTCATCCTCCCTGGCCCTCCTGGCGGCATCGCCCTCCTCCTCCTCCCTGGCCCTCCTGGCGGTGTCGCCCTCCTCCTTCTCCTCCCTGGCCCTCCTGGCGGCGTCGCCCTCCTCCTCCTCCTCCTCCTCCTCCCTGTCCCTCCTGGCGGCGTCGCCCTCCTCCTCCTCCCTGTCCCTCCTGGCGGCGTCGCCCTCCTCCTCCTCCTCCTCCCTGTCCCTCCTGGCGGCGTCGCCCTCCTCCTCCTCCTCCTCCCTGTCCCTCCTGGCGGCGTCGCCCTCCTCCTCCTCCTCCTCCCTGGCCCTCCTGGCGGCGTCGCCCTCCTCCTCCTCCTCCCTGGCCCTCCTGGCGCCGTCGCCCTCCTCCTCCTCCCTGGTCCTCCTGGCGCCGTCGCCCTCCTCCTCCTCCCTGGCCCTCCTGGAGCCGTCGCCCTCCTCCTCCTCCCTGGCCCTCCTGGAGCCGTCGCTCCTCCTCCTCCTCCTCCTCCCTGGCCCTCCTGTCGCCGTCGCCCTCCTCCTCCTCCTCCCTGGCCCTCCTGGCGCCGTCGCCCTCCTCCTCCTCCTCCCTGGCCCTCCTGGCGCCGTCGCCCTCCTCCTCCTCCTCCCTGGCCCTCCTGGCGCCGTCGCCCCCTCCTCCTCCTCCCTGGCCCTCCTGGCGCCGTCGCCCTCCTCCTCCTCCTCCTCCTCCCTGGCCCTCCTGGCGGCGTCGCCCTCCTCCTCCTCCTCCTCCCTGGCCCTCCTGGCGCCGTCGCCCTCCTCCTCCTCCTCCTCCTCCCTGGCCCTCCTGGCGGCGGCGCCCTCCTCCTGGCTCCCCTCTCCAGTGTCTGTGCCTGGTGCGGGCTGCTCGGGGCCGGCGGCTGCTCGGGGCTGGCTGGACTCCATCGCCTCCTGACTCATCAGCGGCCGTCTCCCTCCTCGCTCGGTTCTCTGCCTCTGATGAGCGGTCTTCTGTCCTCTGTGCTGCTCTCCTGCAGCCGCTTCTCCATCCCTTGGACACCTGTGTGTCGGAAGCTGTACCCCGTAGGTGTCGGCGGGCTGCTGCAGCGCTTCTTTCTCATAACTTTGCGGATGCTAGATGAAATTTAACCCTTTAAGGAAACAGCCAGTTCCGGCCTATGTTAGAAGGCTCTGCTGTTATGTGTGGACACAGCGCCCCTCCTGTTCATGGCCCGGTATTGCAGCGGCTCGTGTCTTGAGCGACTGAACCTTCTGCTCTGTGCGGAGTTATTGTTTTATGTTTTTCCTGCCATGTTATATATACATATGGATGGAGTCGGGGGCGTTCTGTGGGGCAGTAGGACCCTCGCACATCTGCCAGCGGCGTCCTCCTCCGATTACACAGTCCCACCATTGTTGTACATTATTATTATGTACATTATTACCCCGGGGGGCCGGACGCCCTCTGTGAGCAGCTGCTGACTGCAGTAAGATCATATCAGATATGGCAGGAACTGAACAGTGTGAATGGTGTCGCCCCCTGCAGGTGAACCAGCGAAATGTGCCTGGGATCGACAGCGCCTACCTCGCCATGGACACCGAGGAGGGGGTGGAGGTGGTCTGGAACGAGGTGCAGTTCTCCGAAAGGAAGAACTTCAAGCTGCAGGAGGTAGGTGGGGGGTCCTGGTAATGTTGTGGGGGTCTCTGGTGGGGGTGGTCCTGGCAGTGTTGTGGCGGGCTCTGGTGGGGGTGGTCCTGGCAGTGTTGTGGCGGGCTCTGGTGGGGGTGGTCCTGGCAGTGTTGTGGCTGGCTCTGGTGGGGGGGGGGTCCTGGCAGTGTTGTGGGGGGGTCCTGGCAGTGTTGTGGCGGGCTCGGGTTGGTTGACGTGTTCTCTGGTGATGTCTCTTCCAGGACAAGGTGAAGGCCGTGTTTGATAATCTCATCCAGTTGGAACATCTCAACATTGTCAAGTTCCACAAGTACTGGGCGGACGTGAAGGAGAACCGAGCGAGGGTGAGTCCCCGCCGCCCCCCCGATGTGTGTGTGAGCGGCTGCTGAGCCCCCGATGTGTGTGTGAACGGCTGCTGAGCCCCCCGATGTGTGTGTGCGTGTGAGCGGCTGCTGAGCCCCCGATGTGTGTGAGCGTGTGAGCGGCTGCTGAGCCCCCGATGTGTGTGTGCGTGTGAGCGGCTGCTGAGCCCCCCGATGTGTGTGTGTGTGAGCGGCTGCTGAGCCCCCGATGTGTGTGTGTGTGTGTGAGCGGCTGCTGAGCCCCCGATGTGTGTGTGTGTGTGTGAGCGGCTGCTGAGCCCCCCGATGTGTGTGTGTGAGCGGCTGCTGAGCCCCCCGATGTGTGTGTGTGAGCGGCTGCTGAGCCCCCGATGTGTGTGTGTGAGCGGCTGCTGAGCCCCCCGATGTGTGTGTGTGAGCGGCTGCTGAGCCCCCCGATGTGTGTGTGTGAGCGGCTGCTGAGCCCCCCGATGTGTGTGTGTGAGCGGCTGCTGAGCCCCCGATGTGTGTGTGTGAGCGGCTGCTGAGCCCCCCGATGTGTGTGTGTGTGTGTGAGCGGCTGCTGAGCCCCCCGATGTGTGTGTGTGTGTGTGTGAGCGGCTGCTGAGCCCCCCGATGTGTGTGTGTGTGTGAGCGGCTGCTGAGCCCCCCGATGTGTGTGTGTGTGTGTGTGAGCGGCTGCTGAGCCCCCCGATGTGTGTGTGTGTGTGTGTGAGCGGCTGCTGAGCCCCCCGATGTGTGTGTGTGTGTGTGTGTGTGAGCGGCTGCTGAGCCCCCCGATGTGTGTGTGTGTGTGTGAGCGGCTGCTGAGCCCCCGATGTGTGTGTGTGAGCGGCTGCTGAGCCCCCCGATGTGTGTGTGTGTGTGTGAGCGGCTGCTGAGCCCCCCGATGTGTGTGTGTGTGTGTGAGCGGCTGCTGAGCCCCCCGATGTGTGTGTGTGTGTGAGCGGCTGCTGAGCCCCCCGATGTGTGTGTGTGTGTGTGTGAGCGGCTGCTGAGCCCCCGATGTGTGTGTGTGTGTGTGTGAGCGGCTGCTGAGCCCCCCGATGTGTGTGTGTGTGTGTGTGAGCGGCTGCTGAGCCCCCCGATGTGTGTGTGTGTGTGTGAGCTGCTGCTGAGCCCCCCGATGTGTGTGTGTGTGAGCGGCTGCTGAGCCCCCCGATGTGTGTGTGAGCGGCTGCTGAGCCCCCCGATGTGTGTGTGAGCGGCCTGCAGAAACGTGGGGGTCCGGGTCCTGAGACCCCCACCAACCGCTTGATAACTACGAAGCCTATGCTTTGTATTGAATCTGTACCCCGCTGTATGTGCACTCGCACAGGAGCGGGGCTTTTCAGGGGGCTACTAAGGGATCGTTGGGCATTTCAGGACCCGGACCCCTCCAATCTGCAAGTTTTCTATGTTCACACTTCATGTTTTTTTCAGCTTTTTTTTTTTCACTGTCCTTTTGTCTCTGATATGCATGTACTTAAAGTTCTGTGAAAAAAAAAAATCTCATTGTGGTTTTAGCACAAAAACGCTGAAAACTTGATATCTGCGTTTTTGGTGCTTTTTTTTCACCAGCCTTACTTCCAGTGAGTGAAAAAACGCTGTAAGGGGCGGCGCGCTGTAAGGGGCGGCGCGCTGTAAGGGGCGGCGCGCTGTAAGGGGCGGCGCGCTGTAAGGGGCGGCGCGCTGTAAGGGGCGGCGCGCTGTAAGGGGCGGCGCGCTGTAAGGGGCGGCGCGCTGTAAGGGGCGGCGCGCTGTAAGGGGCGGCGCGCTGTAAGGGGCGGCGCGCTGTAAGGGGCGGCGCGCTGTAAGGGGCGGCGCGCTGTAAGGGGCGGCGCGCTGTATAGGGGCGGCGCGCTGTAAGGGGCGCGCGCTGTAAGGGGCGGCGCGCTGTAAGGGGCGGCGCGCTGTAAGGGGCGGCGCGCTGTAAGGGGCGGCGCGCTGTAAGGGGCGGCGCGCTGTAAGGGGCGGCGCGCTGTATAGGGGCGGCGCGCTGTAAGGGGCGGCGCGCTGTAAGGGGCGGCGCGCTGTAAGGGGCGGCGCGCTGTAAGGGGCGGCGCGCTGTAAGGGGCGGCGCGCTGTATAGGGGCGGCGCGCTGTATAGGGGCGGCGCGCTGTATAGGGGCGGCGCGCTGTATGGAGGGGCGCGCTGTAAGGGGCGGCGCGCTGTATGGAGGGGCGCGCTGTAAGGGGGCGGCGCGCTGTATGGAGGGGCGCGCTGTATGGAGGGGCGCGCTGTATGGAGGGCGCGCTGTATGGAGGGGCGCGCTGTATGGAGGGGCGCGCTGTAAGGGGGGGCGCGCTGTAAGGAGGGGCGCGTTCTATTTTACAAAAAAAGCACAAAATCGTAAACAAAAAACCAAGATGTGTGAACATAGCCTAAGGTTCCGTTACCCTTTATGTATGCGCTGCCCCCGCCCCCTCGCTGCTGGCTTGTATAGGGAGTTTTCCTCCATGGTGCACCCATGTGACTCTCTGGGACGCTGTGCATAGGTGTTGCTGCTATGCACAGCCCTCGCGTATCCCTGTGGCCATCCCACAGTCAGACTACAGCTCCCTGGACTCCTGACAGCCCCTTTATCTTTGCTGACAACCATTTTCCCACCTCTTATCTGCCAGGTGATTTTCATCACAGAATACATGTCTTCCGGGAGCCTCAAACAATTCCTGAAAAAGACAAAGAAAACCATAAGACCATGAATGAGAAGGTGAGGATGAGCCCTGCGGGGTAATGGCGCCCCCCGCTGGGTAATGGCGCCCCCCGCTGGGTAATGGCGCCCCCCACTGGGTAATGGCGCCCCCCGCTGCCCCGTCCGCTATGTCTGATAATTGTACTTATGTCCACAGGCCTGGAAGAGATGGTGCACACAGATCCTGTCTGCACTCAGGTGAGTGGGGCCTGACTCCTGACAGCTTTACTGTCAGGCTTGTTGTCATCAGGTGATCGGATGAGGTCACAGGATGGGCAGTAATCTGCAAGGGAACATGGCTACAAACGATGAATGTGCCAAGTCCTCCCCAGCAGTAGCCATGTGTTGTAGCACTGTGCCCCATATATAGGCTCTGAATAGGGTGGCGCCCCTTCTCGCCCCCGTCCCCTTCTCGCCCCCGTCCCCTTCTCGCCCCCGTCCCCTTCTCGCCCCCGTCCCCTTCTCGCCCCCGTCCCCTTCTCGCCCCGTCCCCTTCTCGCCCCCGTCCCCTTCTCGCCCCCGTCCCCTTCTCGCCCCGTCCCCTTCTCGCCCCCGTCCCCTTCTCGCCCCCGTCCCCTTCTCGCCCCCGTCCCCTTCTCGCCCCCGTCCCCCTACTCCTCCTCCTCCGTCCCCCTACTCCTCCTCCTCCGTCCCCCTACTCCTCCTCCTCCGTCCCCCTACTCCTCCTCCTCCGTCCCCCTACTCCTCCTCCTCCGTCCCCCTACTCCTCCTCCTCCGTCCCCCTACTCCTCCTCCTCCCGTCCCCCTACTCCCTCCTCCTCCCGTCCCCCTACTCTCCTCCTCCCGTCCCCTACTTCCTCCTCCTCCGTCC